>NC_085873.1:54473414-54526462 GCF_034702125.1 Engraulis encrasicolus | reverse complement strand
AATATGGTTATGTGGTACACACACAGAGACACACAAGCACAAGCACACCCACGCACACGCACACGCACACGCACACACACACACACACACACACACACACACACACACACACACACACACACACACACACACACACACACACACACACACAGTACATCCATTCCATTTCAAAATAAATAAGCTAATTTTCTGAGTGTGTTGTGTGCACTGTAGTGTAATCCATTTAGTTACGCTTTTCAAAGATTAGGCCCCAACTAACACCCACTAATACACTTTTTTTTTTTCTTAAATGGAACAGCAATTCTGTGTTACTCATGCGGTAGATAATCCATAATGCATTGCCACAAACAAGCCAAAAAACCCCACTGGAGAAATATACAAACTGGATTTACACCACATCTGTAATTGCCAAGTGAGAATAAATGATGTAGTAAAGTCAGGGCTGATCCACGCTGCTTTCCAGCACCGCCTCTCTCGCACGTGCGTGCGTGTGTGCATGTGTGTGTGTGATACAGTACAGTATGTCCTGGGTGAGCGGTTAGGGCGTCAGACTTGAATCCCAGAGGTTGCCGGTTCGACTCCTGACCCGCCAGGTTGGTGGGGTGAGTAATCAACCAGTGCTCTCCCCCATCCTCCTCCATGACTGAGGTACCCTGAGCATGGTACCGTCCCACCGCACTGCTCCCCATGGGGCGCCACTGAGGGCTGCCCCCTTGCACGGGTGAGGCATACATGCAATTTCGTTGTGTGCAGTGTTCACTTGTGTGCTGTGGAGTGCTGTGTCACAATGACAATGGGAGTTGGAGTTTCCCAATGGGCTTTCACTTTTCACGCTTTCACTTAAGTCAATCTCAAACATGATCTTCAAGGAAATACTGGAAAAGATGTGTGGACATACAGCCACAAAACCTACACACCTACACACCTATACAGTACAGTAAGGGGTATTTCAAGACAGAATGGCCTCATAAAATGCAAAAAGACTAAGATAAAGTGGGAAAAGTGGTCTTGAGACAAAAAATGCGAGAGACAAGAGAGAGAGAGAGAGAGAGCTCAGCAGCTGTCACGAAAATCAAGATGAAGTTTTCAGGCACTTCAAGAGGGTTCTGAATACTGAAACAGGTGAATTATGCAGGTTATGAAGGCTATGTGTGCATTTTACATTTTGTATTTTGTTGGTGTGTGTGCATGGTGCATTTCTGTGCATTTGTGCAAAAAGAACAGTGTGTTTGCCTGAGACTGCACGCACACTGAACACGAGAATGGGGTGACTCTGGCAATGGCTGTGTATTATTTAAATGATACAGCTCCCACGGGATGAACTGTGAGGCAGGCAGGCAGGCAGGCAGGCAGGCAGGCAGGCAGGCAGGCAGGCAGACAGGCAGGCAGACAGGCAGACAGGCAGACAGACAAGCAGGTAGGCAGGCAGACAGGCAGACAGGCAGGCAGGCAGACAGGCAGGCAGGCAGACAGGCAGGCAGACAGGCAGGCAGACAGGCAGGCAGGCAGGCAGGCAGGCAGGCAGACAGGCAGGCAGGCAGGCAGGCAGGCAGACAGGTAGGCAGACAGGCAGGCAGGCAGACAGGCAGACAGGCAGGCAGGCAGACAGGCAGGCAGACAGGTAGGCAGACAGACAGACAGGTAGTCAGGCAGGGTGCAGCTCCCACAGGGTGAACTGTAAGGCAGGCAGACAGGCAGGAAGACAGACAGGCAGGGTGCACTTGAACGATGTGGTCACCTCAGGGTGCACTTGAACGTTGTGGTCACCTCATGTGGCTTAGAGAGGAGACAGACGCAACTGTGAACATGCCAATTTCCAAATCACATCGCTTTGATCTCAGCTGTGAACACGCCAATTTCCAAATCACATCGCTCTGATCTCAGCTGTGAACACACCAATTTCCAAATCACATCGCTCTGATCTCAGCTGTGAACACACCAATTTCCAAATCACATCGCTCTGATCTCAGCTGTGAACACGCCTATTTCCACATCGCTCTGATCTCAGCTGTGAACACGCCTATTTCCAAATCACATCGCTCTGATCTCAGCTGTGAACACGCCTATTTCCACATCGCTCTGATCTCAGCTGTGAACACGCCAATTTCCAAATCACATCGCTCTGATCCCAGCTGTGAACACGCCTATTTCCACATCGCTCTGATCTCAGCTGTGAACACGCCTATTTCCACATCGCTCTGATCTCAGCTGTGAACACGCCTATTTCCACATCGCTCTGATCTCAGCTGTGAACACGCCTATTTCCACATCGCTCTGATCTCAGCTGTGAACACGCCTATTTCCACATCACTCTGATCTCAGCTGTGAACACGCCTATTTCCAAATCACATCGCTCTGATCTCAGCTGTGAACACGCCTATTTCCACATCGCTCTGATCTCAGCTGTGAACACGCCTATTTCCACATCGCTCTGATCTCAGCTGTGAACACGCCTATTTCCACATCGCTCTGATCTCAGCTGTGAACACGCCTATTTCCACATCGCTCTGATCTCAGTCTCTCACTCCTGCGCTCCGCTGACACATCATGCAGCATGCAACTCATCAGAGTAGAGAGCAGCTCGTGCACAGCAAACATCAAACATCTCGTGAACTTTGGAGGAGAAGAACGCTTGTACACCCTGCCAGTTTGCTTGTCTGTCTGTCATTTTGACCCTGGACTCGGTCTCTATGGGTCAATCCTGGCTAAATAATGGTTAATTGAAAATCCGACAGCCCACAGTGTGCGCACACACATGTGTGTCCAGAGAAAAGCCAGTGTCAAGAATCCATTGAGTAAGACGGGCGATCACAAGTTGTGTGGCCACACAGCTATATGTTCTGCACTCTGACTGTCCTGCACTTTGTCTTTGTACGGCAGTACAGCTGTACTGAGTCACTCAGTGCAGTAATTGTCTTAAGGGCTCTGCATACTTAACGTGCGCACTTTGGCGCATTTGGCGCGAGAACCATTAAAATGTGGCAGACCATTCATAGTCAAAAGCGCCATTTACAGGCTTTTGCTTGCACTTTCGGAAGTGTGTCCTCTGCTGTTCTTGAGAGAAACGGCAGCATCTGTCGCAACACGCAGCTTGAGTTCTACAGATGTATAAAATAGAAAGCCAAACACGGCTACTGTAGGGCTACTGAACGTCTGACTTGTGACTTACCACATTGAAACATAGATTTTTGTTGTAGCCTACATTGCCAGATCATTCCAAGACCATGTGAGAGCATTGTTCTGGCTGCAGAATTTATAAATAGATCGCCAAACACAACGTGCTTCTGAACAAAGTAAACAATTGTTTCACTGAACAACATTTAAGGGAGAAGATAAAATAACTCTCTAGGACATTTTATTATCCTCAAAATGATGCAGGGTCCATTCTGTAGTAGCCTACAGTAGCTGTAGCCTCTCTTCGCAACTCCTGCTTTGTCTGCCTACCTGCATAGTCGCTGGTGGCGCACGGCAAGTTACAAAAAATGTGGGGTGCACGACCTCGCGCCGCGGCAGCTTGCGGAGGGGCGTGTGACGTCATTTTGAGCGCACGCCATCGTCGCGAGGGAGGTATGAATGAGGTTAGCGCCAGTAACGCTAAGTATGAATCCGCCTTTAGTGTAGAGAAGTGTTTTCCCCATCTACAGAGTAGAGTAGAGTAGTGTAGAGTAGAGTAGAGTAGATAAGAGTAGAGTAGAGTAGAGTAGAGTAGTATAGAGTAGAGTAGAGTAGAGTAGTGGACATTGTGTAGTGTAGTGTGGACATTGAGCATCGCTGACACAAGTATTCAGCAAATCCATTTAGGCATCAAAGGGGTTGGATAGATTTGTGGTGGAGATTTGAGTCGATGTGAAAAACACATCTTGGTGGCCTTCCAAGGTCTTCCAAGAGCTATAGGCACTCCTACTGCAGTCTGCCAATGGGAGTGAATGGATACAACAGGTCCAAACTTCAATGATTGATTCCTGTTATTAAAAAGCATACTTTCCAGTACACTGGACATATAAAATAAAATTATAAATAAATATATACAATTTATAAAAAGTGTACTACTTTATGTGAAGATGCTGAATGAGTTAAACATCTTACAATACGTCTACAACAGAGTGAGTTGCAGAGGGGACAGAGTGATTTGCAGAGGGGACAGAGTGATTTGCAGAGGGGACAGAGTGATTTGCAGAGGGGACAGAGTGATTTGCAGAGGGGACAGAGTGATTTGTGCTGCAGAGTAAAAATGTCGTCCAAGTTTGTTTCTATAGATAACACTATCCTGTGTGGATACTAAAACTATTGGGCACTTAACCCCCCCCCCATACCCTTCTCTCTGAAACACATATCTCTCTCTCTCTCTTGATTTCTCTGAAACAGATACACATGCAAACACAGACCACAGGCATGCTGTACAGAAACGATTATGTAAATGTGGATTTCACATGATAATGTAATTCTTTGTGACTAATCTTGGTTAAACTGTGAAGATGCTGAATCAGTTAAACATCTCATCTTGGATCTAGGCTGGCAGTGCAGCTTTTATATTTGATCCCCATCTCTCAGTCCCAGACGGGGAACGTCAAGCACAGCTCCATCATGCCTGTCTCGTCTCCATGGAAGCAGCTTGGACTGCCAAGATTCCACTCACCATGACGATGCCACCTGACTGCTCAGCTGTGCACATGCTCATGATGGGTGCCATGCCGATGGTGGTGCCCTGGCTGGAAGTAGAAAAATAAAAACAAAAAACAGAAATATCACAACACTTGCTTGCTATAGCTTTTTTTTTCAGCGGTGGATAGTTACATCAGTCTGGTGCAGTACTGGATGGGCCAAAAGTAAGATAACACAAACCATGGAGGAGCAACCAATCAACGTCGTTCCTGACATTCTCTTTGTAGCCTCTGTCATACTCCTGTGACACAAGGTCTTGCGTAAATTTTGCTTCACTCAAAATGTAACTGGGGGTATTGGGGGACTGTAACACCCTGTCGTGTTACACCCTCATGTTGGCCTGATTACCATCGACTTTCAAACCTCTTTGAGACTTGGTGTTTCCCAAACAGCATGGTTGACCAGCCTCCCTCAGTTTGCTACTGGTTGACTGGTGTCCGACAAAGTGGATGGAGTTCCCGATTTTTCGGGAGATCAGAAACGATATTTGCATTGGTCTTGGCCTGACTAGGAGGGCGTGGCCTGGCTACCCTCATGTACGTATACCTTACACTGTATTATATACAGTATGTTCGAATCCTGATTGAGTCCAGTGTTGCCTGATTGGGCGGTTTGGTATGGCCGTCTGCGGGCCAAAATGGCATTTGAGGTGGTTTTTATGCTAATTTATGGGCATAAAAATCAATTAATTTAGGCCTACTGCAAATTGGGCAGGGATTTAGCGCCTCCCGGCCGTTTTTGAGCACTGTTTGGGCTTGAAATGATCAGACACATCTGGCAACACTGATTGGGTCATTTCCTAACTTCGCCTCATCTTTCTGCACCACATTTCCTGTCTCCTCTCATGCTTTCATATCCTTCCCAAATTGACGGTCCAAAAATGCAACTTGGGAATTTAACCACATACACTTGATAACCATTTCCCCAAACAAAACAATGATAGCTTGTTATCGCATTGCATCATCTTTCAAAACAAATTATTTCAACTTGAAGCTTATTCAACTTCAAAGTCCAGTGCGGTAATGAGAGGCGGTGGGGGCCAGCACCATATCCTGCATCCTCATCTCCATGTGGGACTCAGGCTGAGGGCTGAGGGGGCACAGGAAAGGGGATCGACTGGGGAGCTATCTCTGGTTGCTCTGGTGTGTAATCAAGCGTATTGACTGGAGAGCTATCTTTGGTTGTACTCGTGTATACTATAATCGAGTGTATTGACTGGGAGTCTATCTTTGGTTGCACTCGTGTGTAATCAGTGGTTGTGCTATAAGCAGCATTTCCGCAGCAAATAAGAGACACTGGGGGGCGTGTCTGGGAGGGGGTGCGGGGGTTAGAGTGGCAGAGCAGGCAGAGGGCATAGCAAGAGTAGAGTGGTGGTGCGTGTGTGTGTGTGTGTGTGTGTGTGTGTGTGTGTGTGTGTGTATGTGTGTGTGTGTGTGTGTGTGTGCGTGCGTGCGTGCGTGCGTGCGTGCGTGCGTGCGTGCGTGCGTGCGTGCGTGCGTGCGTGCGTGCGTGCGTGCGTGCGTGCGTGCGTGTGTGTGTGTGTGCGTGCGTGCGTGCGTGTGTGTGTGTGTGTGTGCGTGCGTGCGTGTGTGTGTGTGTGTGTGTGTGTGTAGAGTAGCTTGGCAGAGGGCAGCAGCAGAGTTCATCCTCCCAGCGTCTCACCTCGCGGTTGTCAGCTACAATTATCAGCTCCACATACTTGGTGGTGCTCTGGGCATCTCTCCTGTGCTGAATATGGAAGAGAAGGAGAGAGAGAGAGAGAGAGAGAGAGAGAGAGAGAGAGAGAGAGAGAGAGAGAGAGAGAGAGAGAGAGAGAGAGAGAGAGATAGAGAGAGAGAGATAGAGAGAGAGGGGAGAGAGGGAGATAGGGAGAGAGAGAGAGGGAGAGGGGAGAGAGAGAGAGAGGGAGAGGGAGAGAGAGAGAGAGAGAGAGAGAGAGAGAGAGAGAGAGAGGGAGAGAGAGAGAGAGAGAGAGAGAGAGAAAGGGGGGATACTATTAGAGGGACACTAACATGAAACATTAGATTAGATGTTATTTAAAGTCACTCAGGGAGGCTTGGAGGACTAGAGGTAAATCTAGTAAAAAAAAAAACCCGCAACTGCACTTGTTGTTCTGTATATTTACTTTGCATTTGCTTGTGATGTTGGCTATGATTATGTCCTCTTTTGAAAGTCGCTTTGGTTATAAAGTGTCTGCCAAATGCAATGTAATGTAATGTAATGTGATGTGATGTAAATCTACAAAACTAAAACCCCAAAAGCATGCGCAACACAGACAAAGGAAAACTACTAACAGCTTGACAATTAGGGAAGCCTGAGCTATATTTACTCCTGAGATGGCGTGTCCATCCTCCTTGGAAATGCACCCCGCTCATCCCATGCTCACTGGGCAATCATTCACTAAAGGCCCTTCCAGAAAACGGCTCTTAGGCTTTCACTCTGCCCATAAATCCGGGATGTTGTTGACATCAACATCTTTAATCTAACAGGGTTATGAGCCAGAGGTGCGTTTCTCCAAACCGTAGTAGCTAACTACTTTAGCTACTTTGTTGGTTTCAATGCAATTTCCCATCTGCAACTATAGACGTTGCTAACTGCCTAACAACTACGCTTTTGAGAAATGCACCCCAAAGCTGTTTTTTGTAGCACAGCACAACACAATCCCTGTTTTCCTTTGACAGGGATTTCAGCCATGACAAAATGCTTAAAAATACTTTACAATGTTTTTTTGCCAGCAGTGCTTGCTTGAGGATTGGGGACGACATTGGAAAGGAAACACCATGTGTATGAAATGGACGAGAGCAGCGGTTGTTTGTTTTGGCTCATACACTGCAGGACTTGGGCCCATGTTTTTGAATTACTTATTGATCCGGTTGCTTTCATGACACCAAATCTGGAAAACATTTGTGTTATCAGCAATGGTGGTCCAGTGTAGAAATATATCACAATCAAAGTATGGGAAAATACGTCAGACTGTCTGTGTGTGTGTGTATGCATGCCTGTGTGTGTGTGCGTGCTTGTGTCCGTGCGTGTGTGAAGCTCACATAAATGGATGCATTAGAGGCAGGAATCCAAATCTACTTATGTATCACCAGCGGATATTCAGATCTCTTAGTGGAAGCCAAAAATAAATGAATCTTAAGTCAAGTCAAGTCAAGTAGGTTTTATTGTCAATTTCTTTACATGCACTGGTCATACAAAGAATTTGAAATTACATTTCTTGCTTTCCCATACAGACATAGACTAATTAAGGTAAGGATATAGACAGTATAGACATAGACAGTACTTATACATGGACTTAAGACAGTATGGACATAGACAGTGCTCATACAGACATTTAAAGTGCAAGACTGGACAACAGAAGACTTGTAGAGGACATACATTAAGAGGTATTTGTTGTGTTTTGTGCTTTTCCTAAAAAAAAAAAAAAAAAAAAGTCCTTTATAGCGTTCTGACATGGTAATAGTAGCATTTTGAAGAAAATAAATATAAAAAGGTCTGTCAAGTACACCAGCAGCAGCAGTGTGTGTGTGTGTGTGTGTGTGTGTGTGTGTGTGTGTGTGTGTGTGTGTGTGTATGTGTTTAGTGCAGGTAGAAGGTGCGGTGTGCGTCTTGTGTGTGTGTTCGTGTGTCTGTGTGTGTGTGTGTGTGTGTGTGTGTGTGTGTGTGTGTGTGTGTGTGTGTGTGTGTGTGTCAGTGTGTGTATGTTTGGGTTTAGTGCAGAAAGTGCAGTGTGCTTGTGTGTGTGTGTGTGTGTGTGTGTGTGTGTGTGTGTGTGTGTGTGTGTGTGTGTGTGTGTGTGTGTGTGTGTGGGTGTGTGTGTGTGTGTGTGTGTGTGTGTGTGTGCATGTTTTGAGTTAGTGCAGGTTGAAAGTTCAGTCACAAGTATAGTAGTGCAGGTGGAATGTTCAGTCGCAGATATGGTGGTGGGGGATGGGGGGGGGGTTGTCAGTGGCCTTGCTGGCTAGAGGCTGACAGTGGGGGGGGGGGGGGGTTGTCAGTGGCCTTGCTGGCTAGAGGCTGACAGTGGAGGGAGAGTGGGTTGAGTGTTCAGCATCTTGATCGCTTGGTGCATTGTGCTGCTCGCCAGCCGGGTGGTACGGGAACGGAGGCGCCTGTACCTCTTTCCAGAGGGCAGGAGGCTGAACAGTTTGTGTGCAGGGTGGCTTGTGTCTTTGATGATCATCAGTGCTTTCCGGGTGAGGCGTGTGGTGTAAATGTCCTGCAGGGAGGGGAGTGGTACTCCAATGATCTTCTTCGCTGTGTTCACAACACGCTGGAGTGTCTTCCTGTTTTTCTCCGTGCAGCTTCCTCCCCACACTGTGATGCAGTTGGACACGACGCTCTCTATGGTTCCTCTGTAGAATGTTGTCATGATGGAGGGTGTAGCACTTGCCTTCTTTAGTTTGCGCAGGAAGTAGAGACGCTGATGGGCCTTCTTCGCCAGTGATGTAGTGTTGGTGGTCCAAGAGAGGTCGTCGCTGATGTGCACTCCAAGGAACTTGGTGCTGCTCACTCTCTCCACAGCATCGCCGTCGATGGTCAGTGGTGGCAGTTGTTTTTGGACCCTTTGGAAGTTGACAACAATCTCCTTGGTCTTGTTGACATTCAGCAGGAGGTTGTTGTCTTTGCACCATCTGGCCAGCAGGTCTACTTCTTCTCTGTAGTGAGTCTCATCGCCCTTGGTGATGAGGCCCACCAGTGTTGTATCATCCGCAAACTTCACTAGATGGTTAGTGCTGTGGGTCGTTGTGCAGTCGTGTGTCAGCAGCGTGAACAGCAGGGGGCTGAGAACACAACCTTGCGGAGCCCCCGTGCTCAGGGTCAGGGTGCTCGAGGTGTTGTTCCCTACCCGTACTGCTTGTGGTCTTTGCATCAGGAAGTCCAGCAGCCAGTTGCAGAGGGAGGTGCTGAAACCTAGTTTGTCCAGTTTTCTGATGAGTTGTTGTGGTATTATGGTATTGAATGCTGAACTGAAGTCAATGAACAGCATTCTCACATATGAGTCTTTATTGTCCAAGTGGGTGAGGGCTGGATGGAGGGCAGAGCAAATTGCATCCTCCGTGGATCGCTTGGCTCGGTATGCGAACTGGTAGGGGTCTAGGGTGGGGGGTAGGGTGGCTTTGATGTGTGACAGGACTAGCCGTTCGAAGCACTTCATGATTATGGGCGTCAGTGCTACAGGACGGTAGTCATTGAAGCATGATGGTGATGATTTCTTCGGCACAGGTATTTCTATGCCTGAAAATCTCCTCAACTCACAGGTCTGCCCCACATCCCCACCCCAATTCCCCACATCCCCACCCCAATTCCCCAATTCCCCACATCCCCACCCCAATTCCCCACATACCCACCCCAATTCCCCACATCCCCACCCCAATTCCCCACATCCTCACCCCAATTCCCCTCCCCACCTCCCCACCCCAATTCCCCACATCCTCACCTCAATTCCCCACATCCCCACCCCAATTCCCCAATTCCCCACATCTACATCCCCACCCCACATCCTCACCCCAATTTACCACATCCTCACCCCAATTTCCCACATCCACATACCCACCCCAATTCCCCACATCCCCAGTTCCCACATCCCCACCCCAATTCCCCACATCCTCACCCCAATTCCCCACATCCCCACTTCCCCACATCCCCACCCCAATTCCCCACATCCACAACCGCACATCCCCACATCCACATCCCCACGCCACACCCCCTTCTAAATATATCATCTCCATTGGAAGTGGTGCAGGGGGTGCAGACACCTCAGTCTACCGAGTCAGATGTACACACTCACATGCACACATCAGTCTATTGAGTCACACAAACAAACAAACCCAGGGGGTGTGGGTGTCCTGTTCAGCTGATAAATCAAAGTCTGATCTTCCAGAGCCCTGCAGCCATTCACCACCGCGATGAGAATCTCCAGACAAGCACTGCTGATCCGGCTTATCTGAGTCTGTCTGATTTACTTACTCTACTCTGAGATCGCTGTCTCAGGTCCACCAAGTGACATTTAACCTGCGAAAGTACATGGGGCCCACCACACACGAACATCTGTTAAAAATCAGATTTTACATGTCAGAGGAGACAAAGCAGGTAAGAAGATGTAACACGGCCAGAGTAGCCAGATTAATGTAACACGACCAGAGTAGCCAGATTAATGTAACACGACCAGAGTAGCCAGATTAATGTAACACGACCAGAGTAGCCAGATTAAGAGGGTGTTACACAGCCAGGGTAGCCAGATTGATTGATTGATTCATTTTTATTTCAGATGTAACACAAGAACAAAAAGCAGCCAATTAAATAAATACAAGTACCATCATCATGTGTAACTGAAAAGGAGTGGGATGAAGCCATAGCTTTGATTAACAAGACCAGAGTAGCCAGATTAACGTAACTCGACCAGAGTAGTCAGATTAAGATGTAACACGACCATAGTAGCCAGATTGATTGATTGATTGATTCATTTTTATTTCAGATGTAACACAAGAACAATAAGCAGCCAATTAAATAGATACAAGTACCATCATCATGTGTAACTGAAAAGGAGTGGGATGAAGCCATTAGGGATGGCACAAACCGCACCGAAAACCGAAACCGTACAATTCACATACATACCGAACCGAACCGTGCAATCCGTCGCAAACCGCAATTCATGTACTGCCCAGAAAAATGTCAAATTCAACTTGCGCATCATCACTTTATAACTGCAGTTATATAAATATTGTTTAATATTCCCAGTACACCATTTATCATGAGCTAAAAAAAAAGAACGGTAGAAAACCGAAAACCGTGAATTTTGTGAACCGTACCACCCCTAGAAGCCATAGCTTTGATTAACAAGACCAGAGTAGTCAGATTAAGATGTAACACGACCATAGTAGCCAGATTATGGTAGTAGGCTAGTGCTCTGGTGCGGAATTCTTGTCCTCCTTTTGGAACTTGATCTTCTCCAGTGTATTTTGAAGTTAAATTTCATAGTGTTAATGGAACACTCCACCTTGTTTCAATAATAAAGTATGTTCTTCTCTGACCTGAGATGAGTTCCTACCGACCTACCTCGTCTTCAGACGCGGCCCCAGTCAGCAAGCCACACGGAACAACCTTGTTAGCATTAGTTTAGCTCAGCTTTGCCTTAGGGAGTATTGGGGGCCTTAGTTAGATGTAACGAAATTGTTCCATGTGTTCCCCATTTAAACACCCTTGCATGACTAGTAAACCGATTAAAAAATAGTTGCACCAAATGAAACGTGGCGATTTTTCTATCTAGATAAAGAAATAGCACTGTAATGAAAGGCGTAATAACACATTCGGAGCACTTCGACTTAGGCGCATTGATATCTTCACACACCTAGTCCTCTCGCACGAAGATGGAGGGAGAAATAGTGTGTGGGGGGGGGACTAATTTCTCATTTACTTTGTACACCACAGCAATAGCATGATGAGAAAAGCCTTAGTATGACAGAGTAGGCTACACAGCCATTTGCCACAGTAAAATCCCTAATGTGCGGTTCTTATTTGCATCATGAATCACAGGACATGAGACAGGCCAGACAGTCATAACCTTATCCAACCCCACAGTTAGTCAGAAGGATGATATTAAGTGCATATTTTGGCAAATGAATAACATCCGTTTTTCTCTAATTCTTAGGGGTTGTGAGAGTGCTTAGCTGCATATGTTCTCACACTCGGAGTGGGACAGTGTGATTTAAGGTGACATCTTCTCTGAGACGGAGCTGAATTACAGTGTTTTTAGTAGACCTCATGGCTTCCCTAAAAACCCCACAAGCTCAGATCCTGCCAACCAAAATGGTCGCAATTTGTCTTGGCCAACACAGTGTATAACAGAGGTCTCTTCAAAATGAACGATCCACATTTGTCAAATTGAAGAATCTGGGGACCACTTGCAAAGCCGTCAGAATATTACAGAATAAATACTACAGAAAAACAATGTTTCTGTCTTAAAAGACAAAACTCTAAAAATGAACAACATTGAGCTCTCTTGGTGGTGAGGACATTTATTGGCTTCACTATGAGGAAATTCCTGCTGGTGTCCATTAATATAATCTGGGTGATTATTTCTCCCTGACATGTGCAAATGGTTATTCTGCCAACACTGGATATCATTATGGAGCTAAGGGGGAATTCCTTCCTCAGATACACACTCACACACATACAGTACTGTGGCCAGGGCCCGATTAATGCACAGGCTAGATATGGCTGCAGCCTAGGGGCCCCCACCTGCCAGGGGGCCCCCCACAGGCTAGATATGGCTGCAGCCTAGGGGCCCCCACCTGCCAGGGGGCCCCCCACAGGCTAGATATGGTTGCAGCCTAGGGGCCCCACAAGCTAGATATGGCTGCAGCCTAGGGGCCCCCAACTGCCAGGGGGCCCCCACAGGCTAGATATGGCTGCAGCCTAGGGGCCCCCAACTGCCAGGGGGCCCCCACAGGCTAGATATGGCTGCAGCCTAGGGGCCCCACCTGCCAGGGGCCCCCCATTAGCCAAAAGTGAAAAATTGCAAAATTGTGTCAAGCTGCAATATTGAAAAGTTCATATGTCGTGTGCAGTAGAGTTGGTAGACTTGTTCACCTTAATTCCTCGCACGAAATTATGTCACTGTAGATGTCAATTTGTCGCAAAGTTTGTTTTCCGGGGGCCCCCACAGCAACCATAGCCCAGGGCCCCCGGCCTTCTTAATCCGGGCCTGACTGTGGCTGTGCGTACTGTCCACACACATGCACACACAGTACAGTACACAGTACACTCACTCAAATAATACTTCAATATTACGGTCTGTGTCACTGTGATAACAGATCATATAGCTTTTGTCAGCGGGTCGGTGCACCACATCACTATGGCGAGAGTCACACCGCGTCTAAACTCTAAGTTTCTCTAAGTTTCTAAACTCTTAGTTGCTCTCTGACCTCTAGTCTCTCTCCAAACCTCTGGACTCATGTGGCATTTGCGGTCAGGGCCGCTTTGGTCGGGCCCGAGACATCTGTCCCCTTTGTCCCCTGGCTGAAGGCACTGTATACACCTCTGTAGTCATGTGGCATCTGCAGTGTTTCTCTCCTCACATGTGGCATCTGCAGTGTTTCTCTCCTCACATGTGGCATCTGCAGTGTTTCTCTCCAGTCATGTGGCATCTGCAGTGTTTCTCTCCTCACATGTGGCATCTGCAGTGTTTCTCTGTAGTCATGTGGCATCTGCAGTGTTTCTCTCCACATGTCCTCTCCGTTCCTGTTAGTGATTAAGGCTGGGCAGCGGTCCATATGAGGGAATACCTCTGCACTCAAGACTTAAAGTGATACTGTCCCATTTTTTTATTTTACATCGCCCCTTGAGTTAAATAATAGGGTTTTACCGTTCTCCTGTACAATACTTTCCACCGTTCTCTGGCTATGGCAGTGCAAATTTTACCTCCATGCTAGCAGTTAACATTGAGTCCTATGAGACCAGCTCGCGGCTAACTGATCTCATAGGACTCAATGTTAACTGTTAGCTTGGAGGCAAAATTTGCACTGTCATAACTAGAAAACGGTTGAAAGTACAGGAAAACGGTAAAACCCTATTATTTAACTCAAGGGAAGGTGTAAAATAAGCTTATTTCCAAAAATGGGACAGTATCACTTTAAGGTTGATATGTTTTATGAGTCTGTTTGCAGTGACTACGAAGCATGGCTAGTTTCAGATGTAGTAAAATGTGTGCCTGGCTTTGGAGTTGCACAAGCAGACCGTAACATAACACAAAGATAATAATATACTGATGACTGAGCTTAAATGTATAACCACATTCCTCTACACTTGTAAAGATACGGTTTTGGATTGACATCACTGCAAAGACCATGCAGAAAAAATGCCACCTGTAGCTCTGTGGGGCGTTTCTCGAAAGTGTAGTTGTTAGCCAGCTAGCAACTTGGGTAGTTGCCAATGGGAAATCGCATAGCAACATGGTTTCGAGAAACGCACCTCAGGTGTGGCCCTGTGAAGCTGAGCGTAGAGCTATGGTGTGGCCCTGTGAAGCTGACACATGTAGCTCAGGTGTGGAAATACCATATGCAGCTCAGGTGTGGCCCAGTGAAGCTGACATATGCACCTCAGGTGTGGAAATGCCATATGCACCTCAGGTGTGGCCCAGTGAAGCTGACACATGTAGCTCAGGTGTGGAAATACCATATGCAGCTCAGGTGTGGCCCAGTGAAGCTGACACATGTAGCTCAGGTGTGGAAATACCATATGCAGCTCAGGTGTGGCCCAGTGAAGCTGACACATGTAGCTCAGGTGTGGAAATACCATATGCACCTCAGGTGTGGAAATACCATATGCAGCTCAGGTGTGGCCCAGTGAAGCTGACACATGTAGCTCAGGTGTGGCCCAGTGAAGCTGACACATGCAGCTCAGGTGTGGCCCAGTGAAGCTGACACATGTAGCTCAGGTGTGGAAATACCATATGCAGCTCAGGTGTGGCCCAGTGAAGCTGACACATGCAGCTCAGGTGTGGCCCAGTGAAGCTGACACATGCAGCTCAGGTGTGGCCCAGTGAAGCTGACACATGTAGCTGAGGTGTGGAAATACCATATGCAGCTCAGGTGTGGCCCAGTGAAGCTGACACATGTAGCTCAGGTGTGGCCCAGTGAAGCTGACACATGTAGCTCAGGTGTGGCCCAGTGAAGCTGACACATGCAGCTCAGGTGTGGCCCAGTGAAGCTGACACATGTAGCTCAGGTGTGGAAATACCATATGCAGCTCAGGTGTGGCCCAGTGAAGCTGACACATGTAGCTCAGGTGTGGAAATACCATATGCAGCTCAGGTGTGGCCCAGTGAAGCTGACACATGTAGCTCAGGTGTGGAAATACCATATGCAGCTCAGGTGTGGCCCAGTGAAGCTGACACATGTAGCTCAGGTGTGGAATACCATATGCAGCTCAGGTGTGGCTCAGTGAAGCTGACACATGCAGCTCAGGTGTGGCCCAGTGAAGCTGACACATGCAGCTCAGGTGTGGCCCAGTGAAGCTGACACATGCAGCTCAGGTGTGGCCCAGTGAAGCTGACACATGTAACTCCATATGCAGCTCAGGTGTGGCCCAGTGAAGCTGAACATAGAGCTATGGCGTGGCCCTGTGAAGCTGACACATGTAGCTCAGGTGTGGAAATGCCATATGCAGCTCAGGTGTGGCCCAGTGAAGCTGAGCGTACAGCACTCACCTGAGTCCTGAGCATGTGCTGAGGCCAGGGCCGGATTAACGCACTGGCTAGATATGGCTGCAGCCTAGGGCCCCCCACCTGCCAGAGGGCCCCTGATTAGCCAAAAGTGAAAAATTGCAAAATTGTGACAAGATTCAATATTGAAAAATGTAGCTGTTGTGTTCAGTACAATTGGTAGATAAGTTACCCTTAATTCCTAGGTTGTAATTAAAGGGTGAGAGAGGGAGAGAGAGAGAGAGAGAGAGGATGTGTTTATGTGAGAGAGAGTGAGAGAGAGAGAGAGAGAGAGAGAGAGAGAGAGAGAGAGAGAGAGAGAGAGAGAGAGAGAGAGAGAGAGAGAGAGAGAGAGAGAGAGAGAGAGAGAGAGAGAGAGAGAGAGAGAGAGAGAGAGAGTGTGTGTGGCGATATACTTTTACTGTAATGTGCATTTATGTGTATAAGTTCTTTGTGTATGTTTGGATTTGTGTATTTATGTAAGCTGACAGACACCTTAATTTCCTTCGGGATCAATAAAAGTACTCTACTCTACTCTACTCTACTCTACTAAAAACGACTGCACTGTAATTGTCATTCATTCAGTGTTGACAAGCGAAGAAGCTGAAAAACACAACAAAAACACTGGTCCACTAAAACACTTGGACAATATAATGTGGCGGCGGTTCCGTAGGCTGTGTTGGAGTGTGGAGACATGAGCTAGTGAGACTGTCTCAAACAAATGCGTTCAAGTGAGACTGGCTCAAACAAATTGGGAAGGATGAGTCTGTCTGCACTGCTTTGTTACGATTGGCACAAAGAACAGCACCAGTCACAAACAATAATTAAAAAAAAAATAACACACCACATCGCCATTGAACCAATTTCTCTCCAACTCATCCTCCATGATTGTCACACTGACAGGCCCTCCGTAGGGTGCACTGGAATGAGGGGACACGATCAAGTGAGACTGAGCAAGTTTCTCTGCACAGAAAAAGAAAAACACTTTCTGGCTGCTTTGGTACGGCTGGCACAGAAAACACCAGCAGCCACAAACAATAATTACAAAATTAAAACATACCTCATCTCCTCTGAAGCAATTTCTCTCCTATTCATCCTCTCTGCTTGTAACACTGACTGTTTGTGAACATTGACATCATCCGCTTTATGTGACTCGTTGTCTTTCCTTCTTTCCCTTTGTGGACATCTGAAAAGGAAACCATTTCTAGGCCAGACGTTTTCAGAAGCGCTTCACCTCTCTCCGTTCCCATGTTTTCTCTGACATGCTCAGTGTTGTCTTTGGATTCCCACCAAAACAAGAGAGGCGAAAGTAGACAAGGCAGCCTATGGATTAGCGATTACATGTATTCCCCTAATCTGACAAGGGAGCCTTTGGGTTAGCGATTACATTTATTCTACCATGAAGACTCGAGAGGCAAATGAACGTTATTAACATTTATTGAACAATAGACATGGTACAAAAATGCATGAATTCGTTTGGCGAACAATTACACTTGATACAAAATGCATGAATCTGTTTGGCGAAGGTTCCCGTCTTCGCGTCGAACTCCGGGGTAGGACAGCACATCCTCCAGCGGAGATGGAGGCGGGCGTAGCCTGCCCCCTAACAGACGGGAACCACTGGTGACGGTGGACGGAGGGGTGGTGGTGGCTTCAAAGTCGGCTTAACTGGAAAGCAGAGAACAGAATGAGTGACAGCTTTTTAAACAAACGTGAATGCGATCCATTGGCTGAGAGGGAACGATGCATGAGTGATGCGTAACGGGGGATTCCCCAATCTCTCGTTGTGATTGGTTGACAAGCCTGGGCAATGATGACGCATGTATGATCTGTCAAAAGGGAGATTTGTTGGTTAGCCTAGTAAGTTTGACAGCCGAGAAATTCGAGTCTCCCTGGTAGAATTTACGCAAGCTCCCATTTCCCCTACTCTGACAAGGGAGCCTATGGGTTAGCGATTACATTTATTCCCTATTGCAGCCTATGGGTTAGCGATTACATTTTGCCCTATTGAGAAAAGGCAGCATATGGGTTAGCAATTACAATTTCCCCTATTGCAGACTATGGGTTAGTGATTACATTTATTCCCCTATTGCAGGTGAGGGTTAGCGATTACATTTTTCAAATATTGCTCCACTCTGTAGAGATAACAGAGGGCAACATGTCACTGTTCACATGCAAGGCAAGGCACAGCTCCAAGCAACATGTCACTGTTCACATGCAAGGTAAGGCACAGCTCCAAGTCTAGCTGTAAGTTACAGCACTCTCCAGGATTGGGGTCCCATGAAAATGGTCATGGGATAATGTTCTCACAACTATAAAATCCATATATAAATAGATATGTAGACACCACTATAAAATCCATATATAAATAGAAATGTCATGCCATTGGAGAGTTCATGTGACATATGTGATTATACTGTACATGGTTACATGCTATTGCAAATGCAAACGTTATCACTGTGTATGAATTGATACAATCCTTAGAGAGATAGATATGGCTGTTTGCCAAGGACATGTTGTTCAATACCAGAACCTGTCTGGTGTGGATCATGTTGTTCAGCACCAGAACCTGTCTGGTGTGGATCACCATGGACATGTTGTTCAGTACCAGAACCTGTCTGGAGTGGATCATGTTGTTCAGCACCAGAACCTGTCTGGAGTGGATCATGTTGTTCAGTACCAGAACCTGTCTGGAGTGGATCATGTTGTTCAGCACCAGAACCTGTCTGGAGTGGATCATGTTGTTCAGTACCAGAACCTGTCTGGTGTGGATCATCTGCTAAATGCCTGAGATGAAATAGAAAAGTGTGGACGCTGCTTTAAAATTGCAACACAAGCTGAGTTGTAGTCCAGGGGGAAAGCTGGCCCGAACATAGAGCACTGTTGCCACGGAAATATACATATTTGATGAGATGGTGATTGTTCTGCTCTCGTTGGGATATGAATAGACAGCGAAGAAACAGCGGTTCCCAAACTTTTGCCCCCGCGCACCCTCTTTCACATTTCAATGTGGTTTGTGCACCCCCTAAGCGAATGTTGCACCATCGCACATTTTGGGTAATCCTGATTTCCAATCGATCTGATGCTTTTTTTCTGCCATAATTACAATGGAAGTTATTGCATGACAAGTCTATGAGATAAAAATTACACTTCAGATGGATCCTTCCAGGATACAATTCATCAAACAATTAAAACTAACTGACGTTCATTAAAGCTGGATAAAAAACACACATATCCACCCTTGCTCTATTCAGCTCGCACCACAGTTTGGGAAACCCTGGCCTGAAAAGCCATTTGGAGGAAGTCAGAGTGACTTTTTGTAGGAATCAGGTTTTTAGCCCCTTCCATCTTCCTAATCTTTATCTATCTCTCCAGAATATGTGACCACTAAATGATCAGTCATGGGTGAGTGGTTAGGGCGTCAGACTTGCATCCCAGAGGTTGCCAGTTCGACTCCCGACCCGCCAGGTTGGTGGGGGGAGTAATCAACCAGTGCTCTCCCCCATCCTCCTCCATGACTGAGGTACCCTGAGCATGGTACCGTCCCACTGCACTGCTCCCCATGAGCGCCACTGAGGGCTGCCCCCTTGCACGGGTGAGGCATAAATGCAATTTAGTTGTGTGCAGTGTTCACTTGTGTGCTGTGGAGTGCGGTGTCACAATGACAATGGGAGTTGGAGTTTCCCAATGGGCTTTCACTTTTTTTTAAACTCTCCAGAATGTGACCACTTAAAGTGTTGTTTTCTTGCCAAGATGTCAAAAGTGCAGACAGCCACCAGACTGGCCACGAGGACACGCTTAATTAGCTGAAGTTAATGAAAGTGAAGGAGTGTGAGAGAGAACACATATAACTTGAATAAACATAGTGAGGACAACAGGAAATGATCTTTTTCTTTTGAAGCACAGTCCTACCCAGACACATGTTCTGTAAAACAGGACTAAGTGTGAGAGTGAGCTGAGGAAACCAGAGTCCACCAACAGCTTCACTCCCATGTTGCTCTGCAACTAAAGGCGGGCATACACTGTGCCATATTTTCAATCATGGGTATTACAGTTTTTCTCAATTGGTTTTGTACATTTCTCGAATCTTACTCGCATTTTGCAAAACATCACGTTCATTTCCAAAAAAGTGGCAAAACACCATGGATGACCTGCAAAACCCAATCTCTTGCTCAAAACCCTTGGCCAATCTCTCAAAACCAGGTTTTTGTGTCTGTGAACGTGTCAGAGCCATCAAAATGTTATGTCACTGTGTAAATGTTTTGGGGAGTGAGATCTTTCATGGATTATCATAACAAAGCATTTTGCAGAACACGACAAAATCAATTGATAATGTACAAAGACACTGAGAATTGTACACAACCATTTGCATGGTGATGAAAGCATTTGCTAAATGCTGAAAACTACGAGAAACGTATTTTACCATGTGCACAGGTAACAGCAGGAAGTCACAATTGAACAAAGACTTTTGAGCATCATTATTCTGTTGTGCGAAATGTACAAAACCAATTGAGAAAAACTGTAAAGGGACACTGTGCAGGAAATGGTCAAAAAGGGTACTGCAACTGCAAACTGGGCTGCCTATTGCCAAATGTGATCTTTACATGAAAGTTTTCCAAGTAATAAACAAATATTTTCTAGTATGGTCCAAGTACAGTCATTTTTGCAGCTAAAAATGGCTATTTTTGGAAATTCAGAATGGCGGACCATGGAGAAGATCCCCTTTTTCATGTATGAAAAGTGCAATTTTTCCAGTCATAATGAATACTTAGAATTTGATGGTGGTGGTAAGTATTCATGAAAAAGGTAACATTAGTGAATGGGCAGCATGAATTCCGGAAGAAAATTTCACGATTTAAAAGTTCAGAATGTCCTCATGCTATACGAGCCGACAGTCAGATGCGAGCCGAAGATTCCCACTGTGCAGCACGACAGGGAACATGCGCACCTGAGGTGGAGATGAGGACGCGCTCAAGAGCGAATCGCACAGGCACAGCCCTACTCATTTGTGCATGTGTCGGGTCATAGCACTGCTTTAACTGTGCAATTTCCTCACACGGTGCGACCAGGATTTCAAACATCCTGGGCCTGTGGGCTTCTTCCATCTTCCTGGGCCTATGGGCTTCTTCTCACATCAGCCCCATCTCAAGTTCTTAATGACTTTTTCATGCTGTCCCATTCGTATGTACTGTAGTCTGTTTAAACACTTTTCCAATAGGTGGAAGACACTCTGTATGCCAATTCCTTACAGTGCAGAATGTGGCTCCAACTCCAATTCCTTATAGTTGCTCAAAATCCAAAGGGGTTTGTCCGTTTCAGAGATGTCAATTTGAAATGGATACAATTCAGCTGCTGCTGCAACAACTTCTGGGACTCTCTGCAACACCCTGCTGTGGGGTGTTATCGATTTGCAACAGGCCAGGGCACGCACTGCTGGAGGCCAGGGCTGGACCGGCCATCTGGCATAGCGGGCTTTTCCCAGTGGGCCCGCACCCTCGTTGGCCCCCCTTTTTTCTTTACTTTTCTGAAAACAGGACGAAGGTGTGGGGCCCACCGGTGAGTCAGTTCTGCGCTGCTAATGATGAGGGGCCCTTTAAGCCATAGGGTGCCCGGGCCCTATTTCTCCCCCAGGCCAGGGCACGGTAGCCAGGCTGCGCCCTCCTAGTGACGCAACACCTTCGGCGGCGTTGCTTCTAGAATCGCGATTGCAAGTCTATGATAATCAGGCAAGTCAGTTCTGCGCTGCTAATAATGAGGGGCCCCTTTAAGCCATAGGGTGCCCGGGCCCTATTTCTCCCCCATGAGGGGCCCCTTTAAGCCATAGGGTGCCCGGGCCCTATTTCTCCCCCATGAGGGGCCCCTTTAAGCCAAAGGGTGCCCGGGCCCTATTTCTCCCCCATGAGGGGCCCCTTTAAGCCATAGGGTGCCCGGGCCCTATTTCTCCCCCATGAGGGGCCCCTTTAAGCCATAGGGTGCCCGGGCCCTATTTCTCCCCCAGGCCAGGGCACGGGCTGCTGGCCCAACACGGCCTAAGCTCCTCCTCGCATTCTCCAAGTAGAGTGGGGAAATCTCAGTGGAGCAATCACAGGGCCTTAACACGGCCAAACCGAAGACAACTCCTCCATTGTGTGTGTGCTAAAGAAATGTTTGGAATGAGCTGTGTCTGCCAAATGGGCCAGAGAGATGTCCCAGGTCTGCTGCTGCCTTCACCTCTTAATGCTCTTCCCCAACAGCTGCACATCACATACAGTATTTATGAGTTTAATATTTTCTGGGAGCATGAATGTGTAGGCGAACAGTTGTCAGAGATTGTAAAAATTAAATTTGGACAGCAGTGACTTCAATGTCTCTGTTGGAGGAGTGGAGTTGGTTTGGATACAGCTCATTTGGAGTTGATGTGGACTCCATCCAGTGTCCAAAGTCCTGCTCATTTTAGACATGCTCACATGCTCACATGCTGGATTAATACAGTCCTGTAAGTTTGGAATCTACATGATGTCTTAACCATTTGACTCTCTCCCTTGAGGTCAATGATTCTACAGTGCACTCCATCCACATTCTTAATTGCCACTCCGATGGCTCTGGCCCAGTGCTCACACTCAGCCTAGCCGTGCTAAGAACCTCAAGTTCATGGGGTAAAGAGAGTCTTAACGCTGGCTTGAGCTCAAGTTCATGGGGTAAAGAGAGTCTTAACGCTGGCTTGAGCTCAGTGATTGGCTGTCAGGGGGAATAAAAGCTGAGAGCCGTACAGCATGATGAAGAGGAGAATTGGACAGTGTTCACATCAGGTCAGGGCACTGACTCTGTCCTCACACGCTGGTCACATCAGGTCAGGGCACTGACTCTGTCCTCACACTGTGGTCACTGGGGGATGGGGGGGGGATGTCCAAAAAGGCACATGTTGCTCGTCAAGGCTCCTCTCCCTCCCTCTTTGGAGCTGAGTTGTGAAATCTTGGCTCCAAGTTTTTATTGACCTTGACTGCTGCTGGCAAAAGAAGACGAGTCTGGCCTCCTCCTCCTCTGTGCTTTATAACTCACCCACTACATTCTAATTACACTACACTAAGCCAGACCCCAAACAAGACTATAATGTAACTACACTACACTACACTAAGCCAGACCCCAAACAAGACTCTACACCAGTGTTTCTTAACCTTTTTTGTCTTGCGTACCCCCTAAGCCTTTTTTTTTTTCATTCCATGAGTACCCCCTCACCCGTGCTCTATATCCCAATGTGATTACTCCATACATTTTTTCATTTTTCCATGTACCCCCTGCAGTGTGCTCGCGTACCCCTAGTGGTACACGTACCCCTGGTTGGGAAACACTGCTCTACACTAACTACACTAAAGTGACCCAGACCCAAAACAAAACTCTGGGTGAAGATTAGGGATAGAGCATCCCTTCACATTTGATCACATAGCCTACAGTAAGTCATCAGCCTGTCTCTTGTGTTTTGCAGTCGGAATCACATATTACAGTAGAGGAGGGCAGAGATGAGAGAGGGTTTAACTATAGAGGAGGGCAGAGATGAGAGAGGGTTTTACTGTCGGGTCACAATGGCCTCTCCACCCCCATTACCCACAACCATAACTTTTGCATTGGGGGGGAAGTCCTCCTTACGTCCAACACAAACACACGTATAAATCAGCAGTTATGACATTAGATGTTTATCCGTGCTGAGGGAGTCGTAAATGCCGTATGCTTTATGAGTAATTAGCTAAGAGCCCTTGAGGGCACAGTACAGTATGTCTTCCATCGCAGCGTTCAGGGGCGTGTTCTAACGGGGTCTTCCATCGCAGCATTCTGGGGCGTATTCTAACGGGGTCTTCCATCGCAGCATTCTGGGGCGTATTCTAACGGGGTCTTCCATCGCAGCATTCTGGGCCGTATTCTAACGGGGTCTTCCATCGCAGCGTTCAGGGGCGTGTTCTAACGGGGTCTTCCATCGCAGCATTCAGGGGCGTGTTCTAACGGGGTCTTCCATCGCAGCATTCTGGGGCGTGTTCTAACGGGGTCTTCCATCACAGTGTTCAGGGGCGTGTTCTAAAGGGGTTACTGTATGTCTTCCATCGCAGCATTCTGGGGCGTGTCCTAACGGGGTCTTCCATCGCAGCATTCTGGGCCGTATTCTAACGGGGTCTTCCATCGCAGCGTTCAGGGGCGTGTTCTAACGGGGTCTTCCATCACAGCGTTCAGGGGCGTGTTCTAACGGGGTCTTCCATCGCAGCGTTCTGGGGCGTGTTCTAACGGGGTCTTCCATCGCAGCATTCTGGGGCGTGTTCTAACGGGGTCTTCCATCGCAGCGTTCTGGGGCGTGTTCTAACGGGGTCTTCCATCGCAGCGTTCAGGGGCGTGTTCTAACGGGGTCTTCCATCGCAGCATTCAGGGGCGTGTTCTAACGGGGTCTTCCATCGCAGCGTTCAGGGGCGTGTTCTAACAGGGTCTTTCATCACAGCGTTCTGGGGCGTGTTCTAAAGGGGTCTTCCATCGCAGCATTCTGGGGCGTGTTCTAACGGGGTCTTCCATCGCAGCGTTCAGGGGCGTGTTCTAACGGGGTCTTCCATCGCAGCGTTCTGGGGCGTGTTCTAACAGGGTCTTTCATCACAGCGTTCAGTGGCGTGTTCTAACGGGGTCTTTCATTGAAGCGTTCAGGGGCGTGTTGTTCTAACGGCATGCTAATTATGCTAATTTCCTGCATTGCATCTGCTGCTAGTTGGGGTGACACCCCTGAGATCTCGAGGTTTGAATAATGAACGGACGCCTGTGGGCACTGGTGATAATGAAGCTGTCGAGGACCTATTTTGACAGGGGCTTCTGTACGAAATGGCTTTTCCTGGCAATGTCGATCTTTCTATGTAATGTTACTGGATCTAAAATGGAAAAACCAAAGATTGCCAAACAGACACAAGAGTTTCTCAACTGTCCACTCTGGACAACAGCCATACAGGACAATGCATGGACATGATAAAGGGCACGACTTATTCAAGCCAGACTTCATTACTACTTGAAGTGAAAGAGTGAAAGCCCATTGGGAAACTCCAACTCCCATTGTCATTGTGACACAGCACTCCACAGCACACAAGTGAACACTGCACACTGCACACAACGAAATTGCATTTATGCCTCACCCGTGCAAGGGGGCAGCCCTCAGTGGCGCCCCATGGGGAGCAGTGCGGTGGGACGGTACCATGCTCAGGGTACCTCAGTCATGGAGGAGGATGGGGGAGATACTTATTCAAGCCTAACTTATTTTTTTGGATATTCAGGCTCATAATAAGTACAACATCATTGACAATTTAAAATATCATAGATCTAACTTCAGTACCTTCAGATCTGGGCTGTGCAAGCTATGTGTTCAACGCTCCCATAAATATTGTGTCCAAAAGCATGGCCTAATTCCAACGCTAGCATATCATGTCATTAAAATAGTTCTCAATAAATTGCCCTTATAACATAAATATTCACAAACTCTGCATTGAAAATTCTTTTTGCAGTGTGACTAACATTTCTGATCCCACTGAGTCTCATTTGAGGGTATCTTCCAATGGCAGGGAAGTGGGAGACTTTCAAGTAGCTCAACTCTGCTCTACTCTGCTCTACTCTGCTCTACTCTGCTCTACTCTGCTCTACTCTGCTCTACTCTGCTCTACTCTGCTCTACTCTACTCTACTCTACTCTACTCTACTCTGCTCTACTCTACTCTACTCTACTCTACTCTACTCTGCTCTACTCTGCTCTACTCTGCTCTACTCTGCTCTACTCTACTCTACTCTACTCTACTCTGCTCTACTCTGCTCTACTCTGCTCCGCCTTTAGCATTTCCACTGTGTAGACGCTAGTAGTGTTTCAGATTTCACTGCATAATAATAATCTAGCTTTGATTGCAACACCATTTCCATGATGACACATCACACTATATGTCCAGTGGCAGCATCAATATGAAATCAATGCAGTTACTCTAGATTGCTCAGGGCTCACACACACACACACACACACACACACACACACACACACACACACACACACACACACACAGACACACACACACACACACACACACACACACACACACACACACACATACAGAAGACATACAGGAGACAGAAAATAGTGTCTCAAATTCACAACTCGCTGCTTTTCACACTGATGAACACACACACACACACGCACACACACACAGACACACGCACAAACACAAAAGAGGAAGAACTTGGTTAGGGGGACAGGCACTCTACTTAGTAATACGGCTGCCTTTGTGTTTTGCTAGCACCCCACAAACTTCAAAAGAGAAGGCCGGGAAATGATAGTCTCCTCTACGTACGTGGGAGTGAAATGCATTTTGAGTGGAGGTTGGTGGACATGAATTCTGAGTAAGAGAGAGAACAAAAGTGAGTGTTGAGTGGTGGACATAAATTGAGTGGTGCCTGTAGACTTACAATAAGGGGAGGAGACATGGGGAGTATGGTGCTGTGCTGTCTGGCTGTCTTTGACTTTAAAAAGTGTATCATTATAACAGGTAATCATTATAAAAGTTTATCATTATAAAAGGTTATAATTATAAATATATTGGCACTGCAGGAGGAGTGAGCTGCAGCAAGGCATTATAATCATTATAAAAGTTTATCATTTTAAAAGGTTACCATTACAAGCAAAGTTGGAGGAGTCATCTGCAGCAAGGCTTGAGGGTCACAGATGACAATGGGGGCGTATCATGAAGGGGGCGTATCATCAGATGTCATGTGTGCATGCGTGCGTTCCTGCATGCGTGCGTGCGTGTGTGTGTGCGTGTGTGCACAAGCCTTTGCGTGTCTGTAAGTGCATGTTCGTGATCATTTTTGTGTTTACAGGAGTGTGTGCTGAAGCGGAGGGTCAGACCAGGCCCATCTGAGTCAGGCCTCATCACTGACCCCAACAGGCCCAGGGAGAAAGTGGGCCCAGAATTGGGTATTCATTACATTATATGTATTGGGTCGGGGGCCCATTTAGTTGATTTTGTTCCGGGCCGAGCCAAAGCTGTCAGTGGCCCTGGCTGAGGGTGTGGGTGGGGAGTTAGTTTATCTAGCTGACCCCAGGAGAGGAGAGGAGAGGAGAGGAGAGGAGAGGAGAGGAGAGAAGAGAAGAGAAGAGGAGAGGGGAGGAGAGGAGAGGATAGAATAGGAAAGGAGAGGGGGAGAGGAAGGAGAGGAGAGGAGACGAGAGCGGAGGAGAGGAGAGAGTGAGAGAGGAGAGCGGAGGGGAGGAGAGGAGAGGAGAGGAGAGGAGAGTTGAGGAGTGGAGAGGAGAGGAGAGGAGAGGGGAGGAGAGGAGAGGGGAGGAGAGGATAGGAGGAGGAGAGGAAAGGAGAGGAGAGCAGAGGAGCGGAGAGAAGAGGAGGAGAGGAGAGGAGAGGAGAGGAGGAGGGGAGAGGAGAAGAGGAGGAGGGGAAAGGAGAGGAGGACAGGAGAGAGGAGAGGAGAGGAGGAGGGGAGAGGAGAGGAGGAGGAGAGTGGAGAGGAGAGAGGAGAGGAGAGGAGGACAGGAGAGAGGAGAGGAGAGAAGAGGAGAGGAGAGCGGAGGAGAGGAGAGGAGGGGGAGAGAGAGGAGAGGAGAGCGGAGAGGAGAGGAGAGGAGAGGAGAGAGGGTTCTGGAGCGGAGGGGAGAGGAGAGGAGAGGAGAGGAGAGGAGAGGAGAAGGAGAAGAGGAGAGGAGAGGAGAGACGAGGAGAGGAGAAGAGAAGAGAAGGAAGGAGAGGAGGGAGAAGGGAGGAGAGGAGAGGAGAGGAGAGGAGAGGAGAGGAGAGGAGAGGAGAGGAAAGGAAAGGGAGGCGAGTGGAGGAGAGGAGAGCAGAGATGAGGAGAGGAGAGGAGAGGAGAGGAGAGGAGAGGAGAGGAGAGCGGAGGAGAGGGGAGGAGAGGAGAGGGGTCTGGAGCGGAGGGGAGAGGAGAAGGATAGGAGAGGAGAGGAGAGGAGAGGAGAGGAGAGGAGAGGAGAGGAGAGGAGAGGGTATAGGAGAGGACAGGAGAGGAGATAGGAGAGGAGAGGAGAGGAGAGGAGAGGAGAGGAGAGGAGGTGAAAGGATAGGAGAGGAGAGGACAGGAGAGGAGAGGAGGCGAAAGGAGAGGAGAGGAGAGCAGAGGAGCGGAGAGAAGAGAAGGAAGGAGATGAGAGCGGAGGAGAGGAGAGGAGAGGAGAGCGGAGGAGAGGAGAGTGGAGAGGAGGGGAGGAGAGGAGAATGGAGAGGACAGGAGAGGAGGAGAGTGGAGGAGAGGAGAGGAGAGAAGTGGAGAAGAGAGGAGAGGAGAGGAGAGGAGAGGAGAGGAGAGAAGAGGAGAGGAGAGGAGGAGGAGAGAGGTCTGGAGCGGAGAAGAGAGGACAGGAGAGGAGAGAAGAGAAGAGAGGAGAGGAGAGCGGAGGAGAGGAGAGGAGAGGAGAGGGGTCTGGAGCGGAGGGGACATCTGGGTCACGTTCAGAGCGCCTGTCAGTCAGCATCTCATGTGATGGACCTTAACAAGCCGTAACACACAACAAGGCCAAGACCCAGCTGGCAGCTTCATAGCCACAGACAGACAAACAGACAAAGAGACAGACAAACAAACAGACAGACATATAAACAGACAGACAGACATACAAACAGACAGACAGACAGATAGACAAACAGACAGACAGACAAACAAGACAGACCGACAGACACACGCGCACACAGAATAGACAGACACGCACACACACAGAACAGACCAAGCATCTAAGGGTCACACCACGGCAAAATCTCACACTGTCTCTCTCTCTTGACCAAATACGTCTTCTTAATACATGTTTTATGTATGTCTGCTGTTGCCCAGTGTGCATTGTATATACTGTAAGGTATTGTATAGGTACTCTGTAATGAATGTGTACTGTCTATGTCTAGCTGTCTATGTCCACAGTCTACTGTATGTCTGCATGGGAAAGTAAGAAACATAATTTCAATTCTTTGTATGACCAGTGCATGTTAAGAAATTGACAATAAAACCGACTTGATTTGACTTGACATGACTTGACATGACTCTCTTGACCAAATGCACCTGACAGAGCATCATGAGTCCAGAAAACCGTCTAATAAACCGCTGATATACCGCCCACTGATAATGTTACATCTACAAGTAATTCTAAACCGCCCACTGATAATGTTACATCTACAAGTAATTCTAAACCGCCCACTGATAATGTTACATCTACAAGTAATTCTTCGGTAACACTTTAGAATAATGGATGCAAAAAAGCATTATAAAGACTTAATAAATAATTAACTATTGATGAACAAAACATTAACAAACGTTTGTAAATGACTAGGAAATGTAAACAAATGCTTGTAAATGACTAGGAAATGCTATGTTAATATTTTATATTCATCAAACATTTACAAGTTGCTTGTAAATGAATAAAATACTCTGTTATAAGGTGTGTAAAATCTTGCAGATATCATTTGTAGATATTTTATAAAGCATTAATAAAGCTTAGTTAATAATAAAAAACATTTGTTAATGTTTTATTCATCATTAGTTAATTATTTACTGAGTCTTTACTAAGGAACATTATTATAAAGTGTTACCAATTCTTCATGATTGGTGGTGGTGCTGCTGAATTTCACAAATATTAGGTCTCACAGGGCGTGGACTTGAGTCCTGAGATTTTAATCAGATGCTTCATGTTTGGTTTGGATTGGGCGCAGGTTTGGGCTGGGGCTCAACTGAGAAAATCCTCCAGACACCTGGGTGGGGTGTTAGTTTATCAGTCTACTGTTATCACGAGAGAGAGGCTGCCTGGAGGGCCGTACATAATGTACAACTCATACTCATACACACAGAGATTTGAGATCTTCAATACAAACATTACGCACAGTCGGGCGGTGTCAATGGACCGCCCTGCCAGCTGAGCTCATTTCTGTAGCGCTCTCTCTCTCTCTCTCTCTCTCTCTCTCTCTCTCTCTCTCTCTCTCTCTCTCTCTCTCTCTCTCTCTCTCTCTCTATCTCTCTGTGTGTTTGTGTCAATTGGTAGAAAATGAATGAGGTGTTTGGGGGTGGGGGGGGGTGTCAGTTGTTGTTGACACTTAATATGCATGAGGGAGATGATCTGGGGCAGGTCACCGCTCATGCAACACCCACATCCATCACCCTCATCTCCAGGTAACAACAGCAAGTCAATTAGGGCTGGACTCAATATCAATATCCTGTCATAATATTGTATTGCATATAAATATCAATATCCTGTCATAATATTGTATTGCATATGTTTGCTGCTTTATTGAAGCAGCATTAAAATGTGTCCACAGTTTTATTTACCCAAACTTTCAAAGACGATAATGGAAGCACAATGATGGGACTACATATAGCCCGCTATGCCTTATTTCAGAGTCGTTAGGCCTTTTCATGGAAAGAGAGAGAGAGAGAGAGAGAGAGAGAGAGAGAATCATAGATAAATAATACCCTAATGCCTCTTTTCCACTGCTGGTTTTCTGGTGGGCCTACAGCTCGACACAGCGCGACCCGTCCGCCACATTTTACTTTTCAAATAGGCACAACACAAAACGCAAAAAGTGGTGGCCGAGTCAAGCTGTGTCGAGCTGTAGGCCTACCAGAAAACCGGCAGTGGGAAAGAGTAGTAGTAGAGTAGTAGAGTAGAGTAACTTTATTAATCCCCAGGGGGAAATTCAGGTATCCAGTAGCTTACATATATATACAAATAAACAACTACCTACATGGACATTTCAATACACAAATAACACAGGGATAGTCAGGGAGGGGAAAAAATAAAAATAGTAAAAGATAAAAAATGTGAAAATGTAAATATGTTAAAATAAAAATAAAAATGTAAAAAGGTAATTGTGCAAAAAGACATTCTGTGAGTTGGGATAGACCACGTGCAGAAAACATACTCTGTCAGAGGCATGAGTGAGAATTGTAGGATTGCATCCCTGGAGAGTGGTGGCGATGGGAGAGTATAATGAGAATTTTAATGTGCGATGGTGTTTAAAACCTTATTGAAAACTGTCATCAAAGATTACTTTTTCTGTACCACAGTGACACAAATGTCCTCACTATGCTTCAATACCAGCTAAATCAATAAACGTTGATTATAACAACCCCTATGCCTCATTAATCTGAGACAACAACTTAACCCATTGATGCCTGATGTTGCGTTGCGCAACATTGGCCTTGGTGCCTGGAGCTGCATTACGCAACAGTCAGGCTCATGAGATCTGAGACAACTTTATTAAAAATCTCTGTTTGTTTGATATAAATGAACACATTCTAATGAAAGACTTAGTGCATATTCTAATGTGCTTCAGAACCTGAGATATTTAGGTTTTTATAGGCAGAGGGCAGCTTTTCTTAAAAAGGGCTCAGGCATTCAGCACCCTTTTTTGCAGGTGCCTTAGGCGTCAATGGGTTAATAAAGGAATTCTTCCAATTCAATCCATCACTTACACATGACACCTCATGTTCTAAATCAGCTGTTCCATGTAGACGCAGACTGAAATGTTGAAAGCATAACTCCGGCCAATTTCAACATGCAGTTGTAATGCTCACACTACCCTGGACTTGTCAGTACCTGAGATTTGTTTTTCTCTTCAGCCTTTTCCGAGATGATCCTGGATCTTGAAAAGTGAAAGCGAAAGCCCATTGGGAAACTCCAACTCCCATTGTCATTGTGACACAGCACTCCACAGCACACAAGTGAACACTGCACACTGCACACAACGAAATTGCATTTATGCCTCACCCGTGCAAGGGGGCAGCCCTCAGTGGCGCCCCATGGGGAGCAGTGCGGTGGGACGGTACCATGCTCAGGGTACCTCACTCATGGAGGAGGATGGGGGAGAGCACTGGTTGATTATTCCCCCCACCAACCTGGCGGGTCGGGAGTCGAACCGGCAACCTCTGGGATGCAAGTCTGACGCCATAACCGCTCACCCATGACTGCCCCATCTTGTAATGGGGTTAGTTGTTTAATTATATTTCAAAATAGCATTTTTATTTATTCATCCAAAAGGTTACGTAACATCAGCAGACAACTAGAAAACAGTGATACCTTTTGCGGAAATATTTGAAGCAGGCCTATGTTAAGAATTTTTTAAATGTAAACAAAATCTGCTCCCATTAGAATAGCTCAGATCTCTGAAAGGGCTGAGCCAAAAAAAAGCGGCATCACCAGCTAGGCTACTGCCAAGTCAAGGGTAGCGTGAGCAATACAACAGCACATTGCAATTGTCAGAAGTGCTCCTTTAAGCTTGAGGAGGTGTTCTTTTTCAAGGGCGACTCTGTATGAACTCTGAGCCAAAGAAGAGAGTTTAAAGAACAATCAAAGGGAAAAAACATGCAAACTCAACCAGCCCACGTTTATTTACATACGCATTTAGCATTCAAAAGCAAGCCGTCCTTGACGCATCCTGGCCCAAGGACAGACAAATCACTTGGCAATCGGTGCAGAACCGAAAAAATAACGTGAAGAGAGAGAAGACAAAAGCAGGAAAAAACCCTGGAAGAGTGGGTGTGGTGGAGGAGACAGTAGTGGTGGTGGTGGAGGTGGTGGGGGAGGTGGTGGAGGTGGAGGTGACAGTAGTGGTGGTGGAGGGGGAGGTGACAGTAGTAGTAGTGGAGGTGGTGGAGGTGGTGGTGGTGGAGGAGACAGTAGTGGTGGAGGTGGTGGTGGTGACAGTAGTGGTGGTGGCGGTGGTGGTGGAAGTGACGGTAGTAGAGGTGGTGGAGGTGGAGGTGGAGGTGACAGTAGTGGTGGTGGAGGTGGAGGTGGTGGTGGAGGAGGGGGAGGTGGAGGGGGAGGCGATGGTGGTGGAGGAGGGGGAGGTGGTGGTGGTGGTGGAGGTGACAGTAGTGGTGGTGGAGGAGGGGGAGGTGGTGGTGGTAAGTTGTCAGTGTGAGTTTGAATGCTTTTCTGAAGAGGTCTGGCAGGGTGACAACTAAGGCAGTCAGCTGTAGCGAAGCCCAGACTCTGGGCTGAGGGCTGAGGGCTGAAGGGTTCTCACAGAAGTAGCTCTACAGAAGGAAATCAGGTCATGGTTGCACACGTCTCTTTGTTTTTACCTCACACAAGATACAATCTCCTTTGGGGTTTGTCTAGCAAGCAAACTTGTTGGTGGCTGATTGAGAGAAGGGGCATTGGGCCACTGGTCACTCACAACTAAGCAAATTCATTCACACAATGCACACACCAATTTCGATTCTTAAAAGAAAATATTCTGTAGACTGCCCTTTTAGTACTTTAAATGAATCAGGCCTGTGTGTGATCAGTAAAGGTGATTAATGTGGAAGATGAGAGAGAATGTAACGATGTTGTTTCCCTTTTGGAATGTTTTACAATAATGACATAATAAAATAATATGAGGGAAATGAGACAAGCCCATACAGTGAAAGGAACCATAAATATTGTTGTGCCATCAGGAATCAACTATACCTACATACCAACAGAGTCACACATTCAAAATGTGACATTCATTCATTAGACAGGACATACCATAGGCCTACATACCAATAGAGTCACACCAACTATACATACACAAACAGAGTCACACAATCAAAATGTGATATTCAGGTCTTGGAAAGTGTAGAAAACATTAATTACATAATTTGACGTGAGACCTAGCACAGCGTAGGCATTATGAAGTAGCAGCAGGGGCTGTTCACTCACGGAACTTCCTGTTAGCCACAACTGGCTAACCCTAACCACGGGACAGTGCAAAATGAATGGGTGTCAATGGAGTTTTTTACCATTATAATTTTTGTGATTTTTTATAATTTTTTGTCCTGAAATATTAATATTAAGTTCGAAGCTAGAAATAATAAGACCCCATTTGAGTAGCGTTTCGATTATTTTGCGCCACTAGATTATTATATACTGGGTCACAAAGCTCAATTTTTATGGGGCCAAACCCATAAACATTAGCGCGATGCTAGCGAGTACAGGTTGAAATCTTCTAACCTGCTGTAAAACTACACACCTGTGCGATTTGTCAATACAGCCTATTGTTAAACAACAGTCATAGTGCTTACCAGGAATGTTTTGTTGATGATATTTGTGACTGGAAATCGCAGTAGCAATGTATTTAGCATGGGTTCCCCTTTCCATTCCATACATTTTCCCACATGAAGGACTGGCCCACGCTCGTTACTGCATTATGCATGCAAAGCTAACTGGCTACAATGGGAACCAATGAGACTGAGCCTTCTCCCTGTTATAGCGCATTCAGGCCGACTGAGAACCGTGCTGGAGCCCGTTCCCGCACCTAATGGCGAACCGACTGTCGTGTTCACGCCACAGATGTTTGCGTTCGCGAACCAGAAAATTGGTTCGCAATGCGAACCGCAAAATACTAGGTTTTTCTCTGCGAACCGTGACGACAGCGTGGTCGTCAGCAGGTTCATCCGGGTAACACAGTCACGTGCGGAAAAAGTTCAGAGCCCGGTATGAACACTGGCGGTTCGCAGACAAACACTTCAGTGCCGAATGTAACTGGCGCGAGCACCGACACCGGCTCCGTTCTGGTCGGCCTGAAAGCCATATTAGAGGTTCTCTGGTAGCAGCAGCTAGTGCTAAATAATTCAACGGCCAGAAGTCTTTTTTTCTTGTTTTTTGACAGGACAGGGAAGGAGAGAAAGGAAAGGTGTGTGTGTGTGTGTGGTGGGGGGGGGGGGGTTGATGGGGTTGAGAGAGAGATTCTTGTCAATGTCTTATTTAAATGTTTTAGTTAAACTGCACATTGGAGATTGGTGAAAAGCAATTTCAAACTTCTGTGCTAACCCTGTTACATAGATTTTTGACAATAAAGTACGCTTGACGCTTGACTCTTGAGAAGTCCAACCTGAATTACCTGACGGGAAATTCTGCACGCGTATGACATTGAAATGAGCAGGCCAGAATAAATTGGATACTAATATCGGTTAAAGGGACACTATGTGAGATTTTTAGTTGTTTATTTCCAGAATTCATGTTGCCCATTCACTAATGTTACCTTTTTCATGAATACTTACCACCAGCATCAAATTCCAAGTATTCATTATGACTTGAACAATTGCACTTTTCATACATGAAAAGGGGGATCTTCTCCATGGTCTGCCATTTTGAATTTCCAAAAATAACCATTTTTAGCTGCAAAAATGACTGTACTTGGACCATAATAGAAAATATTTGTTTATTACTTAGTAAATCTTCATGTAAAGATCAAAAATGGCAATAGGCAGCCCAGTTTCAACGAGCAGCATAGTTGCAGTACCTTTTTTGACCATTTCCTGCACAGTGTCTCTTTAAATATCATTAAACTAAAAAAGTAAGATGACTTGCGATGACCAAACTGTTCTTTTCCCATGAAAATCTGGTATGCAGTTAAGAAGAATAGGTAGCCCTTTGTATTCAGTTCAGTTATGGTTTATTTGAGTAGGGACAAATACACATCATGTAGGCTGTACAACAACCTAACAGATAAGTATCATAGCATTTGTAGCCATAGGCTAATTTCCAATGCCCGTTTTGGAGTTGCAATCAAAACCATCTGGGTGTGTGTAGATGTGTAAACCAATTAAACGCTTGATTTGTGCTGTAATTGTCAACGGGTGGGTTTTTCCCTTCCTCTTCAAAAACTAAATAAGTCTCGGGAAATATGTTAACATTAGGCAGTAAGTACCCATGTTTATCATCATACAGCCATCATTTGCCCTGTAGGTACAGTATATCACGAAAGTGAGTACAACCCTCATTAAAATCCGGTACAGAAGAAACGCACACTGATGACCTCCCTTTTAATGCCTTTTCATTTCGAGACGATTCAAGCCAACACAGCCCCTTCTGTACCGGATTTTAATCTGGGGTGTACTCACTTTTGTGAGTACACGTTCAAACATTAATGGCTGCATTTAGTTTTTTTTCTGAGTGAACAAGAAATGTAAGCGGTTAAATATGTTGTTAAAAGGTAATCATTGTGTCAAAATGAAATTTCTGTAATGCTTTCCTATGAAAAGATATACTCGCAAATCTGCAAAAACTGGGAAGAGTGTTCACTTTCGTGATATACTGTATACAAAACTAAAACGCTCGAAAGGGAACAGTTTATAGTACTGCACGCCCAGAGCTAGTTCTAGACAATTTGGTGCCCTATAGTCGAGCACCCCTCTTCGTTTTTGGTAGAATTAGAAATTGGAATGTGTAATCTACTACCTCCATATGTACTGAGTGCCCATTAATAATAATTGCCAATATAAAGCTTTAATATTAATGCTTTAATTCGCTAAATGTTCTAATTCTGTGGGACCTGGTGCCCCCAAGACATTTGGTGCCCAAGGCAACCGCCTGGTCTGCACCGTTCCTGTTCATGCCTTACCCCTTAGTAACAAGTCGACAAGTGAGAGCTGGTTGGACATGGGAGCTGATGGGAGATTGGCCCCAAGTCAACGCAGTAACATGCAGGGCCGGACTGGCCATGTGGCATAGCGGGGATTTCCCGGTGGGCCCCACACCCTCGTGGGACCCTTTTTTCAGAAATGTTGAAAAAAAAAGTTCTGTGCCACTAATCATGAGGGTTCCCTTCAAGCAAAAAAAGTGCCCGGCCGTATTTCTCCCCCAGTCCAGCCCAGGTAACATGGAATTCTACAGTCAGACCTGCTGTGACAGGTTGTCATGGAAACGTGAGGACAGAGCACCAGGTTGTCATGGAAACGTGAGGACTGAGCTGTGACAGGATGTGATGTAATGGAAAAGTGAGGCCTGAGCTGAGCGCCAGGTTGAGTGTGTAAGTCCACAAGAGTCGAGTCCCAACACCCTTTGGAGCGTTGACAACAGGCTGCAAGAGTCGAGTCCCAACACCCTTTGGAGCGTTGACAACAGGACCAGCAAGACGCTACACCCTTTGGAGCGGTGACAACAGGACCAGCAAGACTCTTGGCATTTAAGGACCTGTGATCTGGATCCAACAAACTACAGTTACACCTCTCTCTCTCTCTCTCTCGCTCTCTCTCTCTCTTTCTCTCTCTCTGCCTCCTTACCTATAGCCAGCAGACTGTCTAGCGGAGCCAGACACACAAACCCATTTACCCTGATCTATGAGGTACAGCATAGGTTTACCTGATCTATGAGGTACAGCATGTTTACCTGATCTATGAGGTACAGTATATGTTTACCTGATCTATGAGGTACAGTATATGTTTACCTGATCTATGAGGTACAGTATATGTTTACCTGATCTATGAGGTACAGTATATGTTTACCTGATCTATGAGGTACAGTATATGTTTACCTGATCTATGAGGTACAGTATATGTTTACCTGATCTATGAGGTACAGTATATGTTTACCTGATCTATGAGGTACAGTATATGTTTACCTGATCTATGAGGTACAGTATATGTTTACTCTACAGTGCACTTCTTGACTGGTACCCCCTACAGACTCCCTGAAGTACTCTTGTCTCCTTAACACACAAATGAGGTTTGCAGGTTTATTGGAAGACTGTACTGTATTGCACTGTATACTCTACAGGCCTGTAGATTTCTCACTGGCGTCACAGTGGGACATGACATCTTATTTTAATTACTATGTGATCCCATGTGCAGATGTTGGCCAGCTATAACTCATGCTATGGAATGCTCTGTGAGTTTGCTAGCTGTCTACAGTATGTGCTGTAGTGTTTTTAATGATGAACAAGACTGCTTGCAATATACTCTACTGTAGCATCTGAAACGTTTTGCAAACCACAAAGCTTTTGGCTTACTGGCCACCGCTATGCCAGTGAGACATAATAGGGTAGATGACAGTTAAGCAGAAAAAAATGTTTTTTTTTTTTTTACAAAACATTGTTTATGAGGGGAAAAAGTATATGTCTACATAGTGCAGCAATTAATCTTTCAAAAAATCCAAGTGGTCACAATGTTGGTCTATTAATTGATTATTTATTTACGTTGATAAAGCAATTTGCTGAAAATATGTCCTTTGGTGTGACATTAAGAAATACATATATTAAGTAATGTAGAAATGGCTTGATGGAGTTTTATGAACATTGTTACACTCTTCATATTTATTGAATTTTTTAAAGTCTTAATTTAATGAGAAATAACCATTTAAGGATTTTTTTCCCATTAGAGGTGAGCTTATTAGAAACCTTCGAGGAAATATAGGGATATCTTTCTTTTTAAATGTTCAAAATTGTCTGAATTTATACTAGCATTTCAGGGATGATAATTTGTTCTTCTCTAATGCAATATTCAATGTTTATCAAATTTATTGTTAAGCTCAAACAAATATCTGAGCGTTTTAAAAATGTCACACCGTAGGACATTCATGTCACACTAAAGGACAGAAATGCAAAACTGAGCCAGAAACAAATGTATCAGCATGATTATTTTGTCTTTTGATCATAATGTAATGTTGTATAGTCAATATTGACCTACACTTTATGCTTATACGTCTTTAAGTCATAGATTTTCAGCCTATCCTAACACTTAATGACAGCCATGTGGTCATTAAATTTAACCTGCAGAGCTCATAAGACTCATACTGAAGTGTGACGTTGGCATGACCATCATACCTCACCCTCTTTGTAGGTATGCTATGACTGTCACACCATTGAACCTGTAGTGTGTAGTGGCCAGTGCCTGTTTGGTATCTCAAGCTGGACAGCACATTTATGCTATATTGAGCTCTCCACAGCATACTTTATTCATCTATACTTCTCTATTGGTATAATAGCCTCTCTGTAAAAGATAAAGCAAAACTCCAACGGCAAATTAAAATCTGCTCTAAGATCATTGGGCTGCCCATAGCAAACCTATTCCAGGAAGCCCATAATAAAAGTATGCTCCGACTGGCCACATGCATCTCTACAGATATCACACACACTCTCTACCAAGAATATCAGCCATTACCCTCAAGTAGGCGTTTCAGAGTTCCCCGCTTCAACCGCAACAGACTTAAACATGCTTTCATACATCAATCTATTCTTTTGCTAAATCAGTTGTAAGACTACATAGTATTTATTACTTCATGGTGGTATTATCTTCAAGTTATGTGGGGTGTATGTAATATATGTATGTATGTATGTATGTATGTATGTTTACCTGTACATAGGCCTGTGTCTTTTGTTTTGTCAGCTGTGCAATAGTCTTGTGATGTGATGTTATTGTGTAGGCCTATGTTTTTCTGTTTTTCTGTTTTCTGTATTCTGTTTCGTCTTAACGAGTGTTGCTCAGGGACGCAAACTGAATTTCAGTGCAAACTGACAATAAAGTATCATCGTATCGTATCGTATCGTATCTATACTCTCTCACTCATCTTTCCTTCACTGTTACCGTTGTATTTTATGGTTTCAAAGCACCATTAATGACATTTTATATCCTTTGACAGTATCTAGAATCAACAGCAAATATTCATCAACAATGCATCAAAGTATAAATTCCAATGGCCAATAAAGGAATAAGTAATTTGAATACACAATATTTATCTAGTCAAACAACAAAATAAACAAAACATGTACAACCAGTTGTTTTAAAACCTATTTCTCAGATATCTAGTCCTTTGGTGTGACCTGTTTGTCCTTTGGTGTGATACTTCAAAGTGTCACACCATAGGACTTTTACCATCACACCATAGGACTTTTACCATCACACCATAGGACCTTTGAGCTTTTGAGTTAATTTAAAGCCATATCGTTGCCAACTGAAATACAATTTCACCTTTAGTAAGATGCATTTTCATACATCTACATAAGAAAAAAATATGAAAAATATACACTATTGTCAAAATGTATTTTATGGCTGTCACACCAAAGGACTACAAAACTAATAAACCTTATGGTAGCAAAACATAATTGATTGATTGAAGAACTCTGAGAGAAAAACCTAAACTCCACCCTTGCCATTGGCTTCTTAAGGGTCTCAAGTCACAATTTATGTACCGCTGACTGGAACTTCAACAATAGATAATTATCTACAGAATTAACCAAAAATATGATGTCACACCACAGGACATTGTTTTCTGTTACAAAGTTTCATTAGTCTAAATGGTCTCAGAAAAACAGGGGAAAAAATGAAGCATTGCCACTTGCTAAAATAGACACCTTGAAAAACATGCCAGGGTTGTTTAGACAAATGACTGAGCTTTGATTATTTATTTAAAAATGTTTTAATATGGAGAACCAGGCTTGCCTCAGTCGCACCATAGGACAAATGTGGCATTTGACTCAAAATTAAGTATACTTATTTAAGCTCTGGATTTATTACACATTACTTTTTCACAACAACGACATTAGTTTAATCATTTAAAGCATTGACAATTTTGAAAGCATGAATTTACTTAATTTTAAGAGCCTGCGACAGCAAAATTTACATGACACGTCATCTACCCAATAGCAGTTGACAATTTTGAGGGCAAAATACTTAGCCTGGCAAATCAGATCATAAAATGAGGAGCAAGTTGGCTATTTGTCCTTTTGGTGTGCCACAGGATATATATTTTTTATTTTTCCAAATCTTTGGTACATATATAAAGCATTCACTCGTAGTTGACAAAAATTGATCTAAAATGTTACTCTACTCTAAATGTAGCTGTTACAGTAAAAGTGAGCAGCTATCTTTAAAGTGCTGAGGAGAGATAATATCCCACAGGCCTAATGAGACATCCAGACTTTTAGCCTGAGACATAACAACACTAATTCAGAGGAGAGATGATGGATGAGTCCAGTAAATCACTGTGGGGGATGTTTGTTTGCCCCCAGGCTCTTTTCTCTGTCTCAGTCTCCCTCTCCCTCCCTCCCCCCCCCCCCCCAGTCTCTCTCTCTCTCTCTCTCTCTCTCTCTCTCTCTCTCTCTCTCTCTCTCTCTCTCTCTCTCTCTCTCTCTCTCTCTCTCTCTCTCTCTCTCTCCATCTATGAGTCAGCAACAATACAGACTGACTTGCCCTACATATTAAGCAGATCCAACAGCACACTAGGTTAAGGTGGTTAATGGCAGCCATATGCCTGGCAGCTTCACACTGAGGAGCCCCAAACTGCCCTCATCTAACAGCGGATAATGCAATCAAGCCTGAATAGGCACCAGCTATCACAGTGATGACCAATTAGATGCCTCACACTCCTCTGTCTTATTTCACTTTCTCAGTTCACCTCATGTGTCACTTTTAAAATGGGAACCTTCAGCTCATCTGGATTACAACAGCAACAGCTCCATGACTTCATTTCAAGCGGACAATTTATTGGCAAATATTCAGTTTGCAAGTTTCACAGTGTCAACGCTTTTTACGGTATTTCCAACCATCTGTGAGTTAAGCTGCTTTGATGGGTTTTATTTACCACAACAGGAATGTTTTGTTGTTTACTCCCTTCAGGGCTCCGCACATGTCGCTCCACTGTCGCCTATGACCTCATCACCACATCAACCCCCTGTCTGCACCATGTGTTGTAAAACGCAACGCAGCATCACAACACACGAGCTCAGCGGAAAGCCAATCACAATGCAGCATCACAACAGAAGAGCTCAGGGGAAGACCAATCAAAAGCACCACAGGTCAAAGTGCAAGTAAACATTTTGAAAAATCGGCTGGAGACATTCAGAATGTTTTTGTGCTTATGTGATGACATCAACGTCCTTCCTGTCCTTTATTGAAATTATTGCAAATCATGTTACATCAAAGGCACTTTCTATTACACTCAGGCTTTTTCTCAGGCTTAAGATAGATTTCTGCATCATTTCAAAATTAATTGCTCAATTATCAGTGGATTGGAGATAAAACGCACGGATGCTAAAACTTAAAACTAACGTCACTGACACTGAAGTTTCGCTAAGTTGTACAAGCTGATGCAATTCATTGCCACATATGAGCTAGAATAGTAAACACAGTTGTTTTAAGTGCAAGAAAAAATAACCTTCCGAGGTTCTCTTGTCTGGACCAATGGGAGGTGTGCATGGGGATATGAAGGCAGCAGAAAGCCAGAGAGTGCGTTACAATATGCGACCTTGCCTCCTCCACTTGTGCTTGTCTCCTTGCCCCACCTCCTGGCCCCCTCGTCCGTGGAGAAACCGATAAAGTTTCCCAGCTGTGAGTCTAGCCACAACAACTTTTGAGGGACTGATTTCCATTCACCATCCCAACTGAAAATGAGAAGAAGGCTTTACAATTGAGCTTTTGCAAGATATTGAAATATAATGCTGTGGTCAGTGATGTCATCATGACGTATTACTTCCTGGTACAAGGAGACAAGCACAAGTGGAGGAGGCAAGGTCGCATATTGTAATGCACACAGAGTCATCCTCCAGAGACCGGACTGGACTGGCCATCTGACATACTGGGCGTTTCCCGTTGGGCACTGCACCCTCGTGGTCCCCTATTTTCAGAAATGTAAAAAAAAGGTGGGGGGTTTTTTCAACATTTCTGAAAATAGGGGCCCACGAAGGTGCGGGGCCCACCGGTGAGTCAGTTCTGCACCGTTAGTTATGAAGGGCCCTTTAAGCCAAAAGTGCCCAGGCCCTATTTCTCCCCCATGAGGGGCCCCTTTAAGCCAAAAGTGCCCGGGCCCTATTTCTCCCCCATGAGGGGCCCCTTTAAGCCAAAAGTGCCCGGGCCCTATTTCTCCCCCATGAGGGGCCCCTTTAAGCCAAAAGTGCCCGGGCCCTATTTCTCCCCCATGAGGGGCCCCTTTAAGCCAAATGTGCCCGGGCCCTATTTCTCCCCCAGTCCAGCCCTGTCCAGAGACCGTCCTCACAGTCCCACATGTTTCTGTTTTAACCAAAAATACTGGATAAGAGCAAGATAACGCAAAACACGCCCACTCAATGCAAAAGCGTGTGCTCAAGTTGGGTCTCCTAAGGGGGCGTTGTCCCCTACTTCTTCGTGCGCTCCCGCCATCTACAGCGCTAAGGGGACTCCATTTATTCTCAACCTCAGGACTCCAAAGGTCTCCTAACCGAAGGTCTCCTAACCGAAGGTCTCCTAAAGGGGCGTTCACCCGACATAAAGTGGATACCGGAAAAGAAACAAAATGACGTTAGATCCACCTCTTTGGTGCAACTTTCCCATACCATTGAGGCAGTCGGTTCATATGCAAAATAGGGAGGCGGAGCACTCGGAGGGTCACAGGCAGCCTCAAAATGAATGGCAGTGAACGAGGAGCCCGCGTATTGAAGGATAAAACTCGCTGTTTTGAACTAATAATCGTCCTGGGAAACTTCTTCAAAGTTCACTGCCTGCCTCGTGAATTCAGGAAAAAGACAAAAAAGTGGGATAATCATACATACATCCAGATGACCACGAGCACTTGTAGAATCCACAGTCCCCCCCCCTATCAGCTCAGTTTGACAGCTGTCAGAACGCACCCAGCGAGCGGGGCATTCGGAGGGTACACTATTTACAGCCTTCTCGCTATTTAACACTAGAACTACCACGGAGGGGTCAATTGACCTTTTTACCTAAAAGCCCCACAAGGGGGTCATTTGACCCTTTGGACCCCCTGCGGACACTCCTTTTGTTGTGGAAATGTGGCTGTTAGCAGCTCACAGCTGTCACTTGAGACACAGAGTGTGAGTGTGTGTGTGTGTGTGTGTGTGTGTGTGTGTGTGTGGATCATTTCCAATGCCTGTTGAGTGCTGTATCTCTGCATCTTCGTTCCTTGGAGAGGAGCTTCTTTCACCACAAAATTCTTGAGGGAAATGAAGCAGTAGTCCACATGCACTGGTATTTATCCATCTAACAATTGCCAGGTTGCATTCACATGAGTCGTTATGGTCACATGGCATGGGAGATTCACACGTTACAGTTTTTCTCGATTGGTTTGGCTAATTTCTCGAAACTGAGATGACATTCTCAAAACAACACGGACAAATCCCCAAACCAACTTGCAATATCCCAAAACAGAATGGCATTTTTCATTGCTTTCATCAGATATCAAATGCTTTGTACATGTCTCAAATGTTTAGTACATCTCTGCAGATGGATATGTACAAATACCCTTCAGTTGACACATTCAGCATACATTCAGCACATTTTCCAAATAAATTCACCTTGCTTATCTAAACGAATTAGACAATTCTCAGTCTAATGGTTGCCCTCTCCAAAACACGTCAGCATTATTTCATTGTGTAAGCTTAAGTCATCATATGCAAAGTGGTCTATGCAGTTCCCAAAACTGTCAAGGACATCATATTTTAAGAATTTCATTACATAGTAAATTCATGACAGTGTTCAACAGGTCAGATGGTATTGTAACTTTACTAGTTAGTAGAAAATAATTTTACAACCGTGTATACTACAGTTTCCATGTTATTTGGCTAATTTCATGACATTTTTTCAAACGACATTCTGTTTTGAACAGTTGCTAGTTGCTTTGGCATTTGTCCATGTTATCTCTGTTTTGAGAAATGAGCCAAACCCATGAGAAACCTGTGATATATGGGCATTACTTTCTGTATATGAATTTACAGTAAAGAAAGTTACTGATAAATGTCCTTGGTAAATTATCTGTGTTGTCAAACTTCAATAGTTTCACTCACTTTTTCATTTTTATACATAGTCGAAATCTGTTAGCTGAACGTAGATAAAACACCTAACCATTTTGACTGGCAGTGCTTACACAATGGCAAAGGGACAATGTATTTTGAGGGTACTGATGATATATGTGGGGAAGAAATTTAGTTTTGACACATGGGTAAACTGTTTTTGTGGTGATATGAGCGAGTGATGAGGATCCATGTAGTTATGCTGAACCATCCAGTTTATTTTGACAGAAGGACTAAATGAATGCTAATGAGCCAAAGCAATTGAGAAGGATCTATGCCATTTTGATGGTACTGACTATTTATATGTCAGGCGGTTTAGTGCTGATGCAAGAATGAGGTGTTTTGGGAGGTATATGACATTTTGCTAGTTATCTGAACTGTTGTGCAGAAGTGTAAGAATGTTTGGCCAAATGACCCAATGGTTATAGGAATGTCATCTCAGTTTCAAGAAATGAGCCAAAACAATCGAGAAAAACTGTAATTCAACCATTATCTGGTTGCAGTCATATGATTCGTCATGATCACATGGGACATTCACACGTTCGTTCATTGATGACTTATATGAAGAAAATGTGCTGACATGTTTTCAGGACAACCATTACACTGAGAATCAACCAATTGGGATAGATCAGCAAGGTACATTCAGTTGAAAATTCTACTAAATGTAAGCTGATTGTGTTAACTGTAGGATACTTGTACATAGCCATTTGCAAGGATGTACTAAATGATTGAGACATGTACAAAAGCATTTGAAATTTGATGAAAGCAATGATAAATGCCATTCTGTTGTGAGGAACTGCAAATTAGTTTTGGGATTTGTCCATGTTTTGAGAATGACATCTCAGTTTCAAGAAATGAGCCAAACCAATGGAGAAAAACGGTAAGAAACTGTCCGCCAAACTGTGCTATCTGTCTTTATTGCTGATATCTTCATGCAAGTTGCTATTTACCTGTGGTGATTTTGGAGGCTGACAGCCCTTGGGAAGAAGCGGTCTGTCCCTGTTTGTCTTGGCTGTTAGCACTGTAAGGTGTGACCCCCTCACCCCTCACCCCACACACGGCCCCTAACAGCCTCATTACCATAACAAAATGAGTGATTAGTGTATTAGGTAAAAGCCACAGGGTCAAATGACCCCTCTCTGGTACTTCTAGGTAGGCAGAAAAATCCTGGTAGTTCTAGTGTTAAACCCATGCCTGCAGTTAGGGGCGCTGTCGAGACGAGAGCGCAGCCCATTCATTCTGAATGTAGTCGGCAGTCCTCCGTTGGCGCCCCTACAGTGCAGTACCCGGCGAGTGGAACCTCTCGTAATAGAACTTCTCCGAGAGCGTTTAGACAGCTGTCAGACTGAGCTGGGGGGGGGGGACTGTGGATTCTACAAGTGCTCGTGGTCATCTGGATGTATGTATGCTTGTCCCACTTTTTGTCATTTCCCTGAATTCACGAGGCAAGCTGTGAACTTTGAAGGATTACAAGTTCAAAACAGCGAGTTTTATCCTTCAATACGCTGGCTTCTCGTTCACTGCCATTCATTTTGAGGCTGCCTGTGACCCTCCGAGTGCTCCGCCTCCCTATTTTGCATATGAACCGACTGCCTCAATACCCCCCGGGCCCCACCCCACTAAACCTCCCTGGGCCACACCCCACTGAGGTTATACTCTCTCTCTCTCTCTCTCTCTCTCTCTCTCTCTCTCTCTCTCTCTCTCTCTCTCTCTCTCTCTCTCTCTCTCTCTCTCTCTCTATCTCTCTCTCTCTCTCTCTCTCTCTCTCTCTCTCTCTCTCTATCTCTCTCTCTCTCTCTCTCTCTCTCTCTCTCTCTCTCTCTCTCTCTCTCTCTCACCCTCCCCTTCTTGTACAGTGGGAGGAATACGTTTGCACCCTTCATAATTTCTTAATTCAAACTGGTCATGAAATATAATTTCTCCATTTTTGTAAATATCTCTTTTTTTTAACTCTGAATGAACTTAAGAATCGGACTGTGGGATGAAAAAGATGGTAGATTGAGATAATGAAATACAGTTTTTAATTATTTGTTTTGGTTGTGGGAGACACTTTGATAAATGGTTGTTTGTATTTTCCTTGAGTGGTTGGGGAGGGTGGGCATTCTGTGTCATGTGACCTAGCTCTACCTCCTTACCTGATATACCTTTCACCTGCAATTGTTTGGCATGCCCTGATGAAGAAAATGGGTCTAAACGCGTAGGACTGTAGCCAGCATTTAATAAAGGCTTTTTAAACTTTAGTAAGGAGTGCCTCAAATAGTGTTTTTTATCTTTTCATTGAAGTTTGGACGCCCAAGTTCTTTTTGATGAGCACCCTTTTTTACTAACTGGATACAGGACCCAGTGAAGCATTCCCTTTTCTCTTTTTTGTGGTCATGAAATATGTTCTGATCTTCATCAGAATCACACAAATGAACAAACAGTTTATGTTTTAATTATTACCACTCAAAAGTTGGCTGTGACTGTGACTGTTTACATCGTATGGCTTATAAAAATGTGATAACATGCAATTCTTTGGGTGTTATTAGTTAAAGCAGATGTTGCTTGTGCAATTCGTGCAATTGTGGTTAAGATTAGACCATATTTAATGACCAAATTAAATTAAAATGTAAGAAATTCTTAAGGGTGTACAAACTGACTGCTACAACTGTATTTCCACACACGTCCTGTTTGGAAAGGCCTGTTTGGAAAGGCCTGTTTGGACAGTTTCATTTATGTAGGCCTATCTTGCTGTATAACAATTATATAAGATATTGTTCATATCCCTTCAACAAGGCAATTAGTAATACTGTTTCGTTGCGCAGATGGGATACAGCTTAAGGATCCTTATTGGAATTAAAGTACCAAGTGGAAACTGGGTTGAAATCATATTTATGAGCTTAACTGAACCTAGTCTAGACTGAGGAGCGCTGGAAAACCTGAGTGTGTGTGTCATGAGAAACGTGAACCGAACAATGCATGCCTGGATGTACAGTACTGGTTTCTTTCCTCATTTCTATTTTCATGCAATACTTTTGAAGTCATTATTGTCAGGCAGGTTGAAGTTTTTTATTTGAATTGAAGAATTTAATTGGTGCAGAAATATGTATAGGGTCATGCTAGTGCATGGGGGTTTGAAGTTTTTCCACATTTATGCAGATTTGATTTCTCCCAGTTCTCTGGCGTTAGCCCTGAACCTCACACTAGCGAATATGGTCACAACAGTCTCACAGGAAAACAAAGGACTGACTTGGGAACAATTTACCCCATTTCTTCCTTTTAACCCAATTACACATGCACATCAAGGACTCTCAGCTTTAAAGCAACCTACTTGGCAACGAGACCTTTCTCACTTGTGTTTCCACATAGCAGAGTGACGGCAGAGAGGGAGGGAAAAAGGAAAATCAAGAGCGTGATACAAAATGTCCACTTTCATTATTCCGTGACCGTCCATCATTGTTTCATTTCTTTCCAGTCCCCACTTGGTTAGCCTCCACAGCATCAGGGGAGGGAGGGATGCCTGCTGCCATACTGCGCTAACCCTCAAGTGCAGTGTTGCCAGATTGGGCTGTTTCCCGCCCTATTGGGCTGCTTAGGATGTCCGTGTGGCCGTGAAGCCGTGTGCGGGTTAAAATAACAAGAAAATAAGCTGAAAAAAACGCCCAATTTTTGCCATTGAAATCAATAGAATTGGGCAGGATTTTGTGCTTCTAGGCGGGTTTTGAGCATTTTTTGGTCTGGAAATCATCAGCCTCATCTGGCGACCCTGCTCAAGTGTCCAAGTACAGGGGAATGCGCTAACCCTCAACTGTCCAAGCAGCGCTCCTCTGAAATGAAAACGAGAGAATGGGATTGTTTTTGATGGAGCAGGAGCAGTGATGCTTTTGCTATTCAGCATGTGTGATGTGGCAGTCATGGGTGAGCGGTTAGGGCGTCAGACTTGCATCCCAGAGGTTGCCAGTTCAACTCCCGACCCGCCAGGTTGGTGGGGGGAGTTATTAACCAGTGCTCTCCCCCATCATTCTCCATGACTGAGGTACCCTGAGCATGGCACCGTCCCACTGCACTGCTCCCCATGGGGCGCCATTGAGGGCTACCCCCATGCACTGGGTGAGGCATACATGCAATACTGTTGCGTGCAGTGTGCAATGTTCACTTGTGTGCTGTCACAATGACAATGGGAGTTGGAGTTTCCCTGGGGGCTTTCAGCACGCATGCTCGCCAGAAATCTAACCAGAATGCATCAAACTGGCAAAGTGTGAACACTCCACAGCAAAAAGCTCTGGGGGTGATGGCTGAAGAGGGTTAGAGAGGAAGGGGAGAAGTCATCACATATTACATAGTGCACCTTTAAGAAGGGGGGGGGGGGTCATTAAGGAGAGGCAGGGTTGCAGAGGAAGCTCGGGTGGGGGAGTTGGAGACTGGGGGGGTTGTGGCTGAAGAGGGTTAGAGAGGAAGGGGAGAAGTCATCACATATTACACAGTGCACCTTTAAGAAGAGAGAGGGGGGGATGATCTGGGGGGGGTTGGAGACTCTTTTCATTATTCCGTCAATCATTGTTTCATTCTTTCCAGTCCTCCCTTTGGGGTAGGGGTTGTGGCTGAAAAGGGCTAGAGAGGGAGAAGTCATCATATTACACAGCGCGCCTTTAAGAAGGGGGGGGGGGGGGGGGGGGTGGGGCTGAAGAGGGTTAGAGAGGAAGGGGAGAAGTCATCAAATATTACACAGTGCACCTTTAACTTAAAGTGTAAGAAGAAGGGGGGGGGGGTTATTAAGGAGAGGCAGGGTTGCAGAGGAAGCTGGGGGGGGGGGGGGGGTGTTGGAGACTGGGGGGGTGTGGCTGAAGAGGGTTAGAGAGGAAAGGGAGAAGTCATCACATATTACACAGTGGACCTTTAAGAAGGGGGTGGGGGGTCATTAAGGTGAGGGTTGCAGAGGAAGCTCGGGGGGGGGGGGGTTGGAGACTGGGGGGGTTGTGGCTGAAGAGGGTTAGAGAGGAAGGGGAGAAGTCATCATCAAACTGAGACACTGATGAAAGCAGCCCTCTTTAGATTAGTTTTTATCTTTCGGTCCTTGAGTGTGGCGATTGTAGATAGTCACCACTGTGCCTCTGGTCCTGGTGTGTGTGTTTCCTGTGTATTGCGTGAGCTCTGGCTGCCTGTATCAGAATACTGAAACTCCCATCTTCACTCTCATGGGACTCGAAATGATGAAATGATGAAATATGTCTGATACTGATGAGAAGAGCTGCAACTTACTTTTGGGCTGATTATAATTTTATTACATTTACATTAATAATATTAGAGGATTGGTCTTATCAGTTTGATAGTGAATGTGAGGTTTGCGAGCAGCTTTAGTGTTTGTAGGCCAATATCAATTCAAGGAAATTGGATTTAACAGTCAGATTCTTGCCATCACCACCTTTCCTGTTGCCTGCTACCAGGGCCGGATTAACGCATAGGCTAGATATGGCTGCAGCCTAGGGCCCCCACCTGCCAGGGCCCCCACTGGCTAGATATGGCTGCAGCCTAGGGCCCCCACCTGCCAAGAGGGCCCCATAGACATGGATAGATATGCTAGATATGGCTGCAGCCTAGGGGCCCCCACCTGCCAGGGGCCCCCACAGGCTAGATATGGCTGCAGCCTAGGGCCCCCACCTGCCAGGGGCCCCCACAGGCTAGATATGGCTGCAGCCTAGGGGCCCCCACCTGCCAGGGCCCCCACCACAGGCTAGATATGGCTGCAGCCTAGGGGCCCCCACCTGCCAGGGCCCCCACCACAGGCTAGATATGGCTGCAGCCTAGGGGCCCCCACCTGCCAGGGCCCCCACTGGCTAGATATGGCTGCAGCCTAGGGCCCCCACCTGCCAGGGGCCCCCACCACAGGCTAGATATGGCTGCAGCCTAGGGCCCCCACCTGCTAGATATGGCTGCAGCCTAGGGGCCCCACCACAGGCTACATATGGCTGCAGCCTAGGGCCCCCACCTGCCAGAGGTCCCCACAGGCTAGATATGGCTGCAGCCAAGGGCCCCCACCTGCTAGATATGGCTGCAGCCTAGGGCCACCACAGGCTAGATATGGCTGCAGCCTAGGGGCCCCACCACAGGCTAGATATGGCTGCAGCCTAGGGCCCCCACAGGCTAGATATGGCTGCAGCCTAGGGCCCCCACAGGATAGATATGGCTGCAGCCTAGGGCCCCCACCACAGGCTAGATATGGCTGCAGCCTAGGGCCCCCACCACAGGCTAGATATGGCTGCAGCCTAGGGCCCCCACCACAGGCTAGATATGGCTGCAGCCTAGGGGCCCCCACCTGCCAGGGCCCCCACAGGCTAGATATGGCTGCAGCCTAGGGCCCCCACCTGCCAGGGGCCCCACAGGCTAGATATGGCTGCAGCCTAGGGCCCCCACCTGCCAGGGCCCCCACAGGCTAGATATGGCTGCAGCCTAGGGCCCCCACAGGCTAGATATGGCTGCAGCCTAGGGCCCCCACCATAAGCTACATATGGCTGCAGCCTAGGGCCCCCACCACAGGCTAGATATGGCTGCAGCCTAGGGCCCCCACCACAGGCTAGATATGGCTGCAGCCTAGGGCCCCCACCATAGGCTACATATGGCTGCAGCCTAGGGCCCCCACCACAGGCTAGATATGGCTGCAGCCTAGGGCCCCCACAGGCTAGATATGGCTGCAGCCTTGGGGCCCCCACCTGCCAGGGGGCCCATGATTGGACAGATGTGAATAAAATACAGAATTTTGACCAAATGCAACATTGAAAAATGTATCTATTGTGTTCAGTACAGTTGGTAGACAAGTTGCCCTCAATTCCTAGCGCTTAATTATGACATTGTCTAGGTAATTTTCCTGGAAAAATTGCCTTTCAGGACCCACAACAACCTGTAGCCTAGGGGCTCGATCAATTCGCCTGGCAAATTATTCTCTGCTGCTAGGCAGGTTTGCTTAGATTACCAGGCAGGGGCGGTTCCAGACATTTATACTTGGGGTGGCAAAGGGGTGGCGAAGTGTTTCCAACAGGTGCATTCCTCGAAACCACAGTTGCCAACTACATTAGTTCATTTGCTGTTTGCAATGCGATTTCCCATTCGCAACAACTCAAGTTGCCAACAGGTGCATTTCTCGAAACCACAGTTGCCTACTACATTAGTTCATTTGCTGTTTGCAAATGCGATTTCCCATTCGCAACTACTCAAGTTGCCAACAGGTTAGCAACTACGCTTTCCGAGAAACATTCCAGATTTGTTGTTCTCATTGGAGAAGTATTCGTTTGGCGTTGCACGGCCTGGCCAAATATGGCAACTGTCTTTGGTTGTTTGTTCATAGTAGTCCTACCTCACCGTGTATGTGCACAGACAGACATTAAAGACATTTTTTGGAGGTGACTGAGATGACTGGCAAGGATAATGTTGCGTTTGTTTAAGTATTAAGTCATGCTTATTTTTAGTAGAATGTTTTCACAAGACTGCAATAAAGGTTACAGCATGGGCACGCGCGCACTCACATGCGCACGCACACACACACACACACACACACACACGCACTCACACACACACACGCACACACACACACACGCACGCACGCACGCGCGCTCGCACACACACACACACACACACACACACACACACACACACACACACACACACACACACAGACGGACACGCACGCATGCACGTGGCCACATGTACGCACACACACACACACACACATGCATGCACGTGGACACGCACGCACACACACACTCACGTGCACACTCACATGCACACACACACACACACACACACACGCACGCACGCACACGCACACACACAAGCACACACACACATACACACACCAGACACACACACACACTGCCATCAAGCATTACGTTCACTATAATAGTAACCTCTGGGTTTCAGGAACGTTTGGAGGAAGACTTAAAAACATCTGATTATTTTGATTTCATTCACTTATTTCTGATATATTACATAGAAATTTTTACATAAAGTTAGCTCCAGTCACAGAAATGTACCTATGGCCTTAATACTAGTAATACTTATACACTGAAAAAAGCCAGATGTTGTACCTGCCAAATTGATCAAAGTGAAATATGCTGCTCCTACCATATATAATTGTGTTTTGAGATTGGACATAATGATGTTATGTAATTTTAGCATGATACCCAATAACCTAACATGTCCTAATTCATTAATGTTGGCACGACATAATTCCTTTGGGATAAGATGACCAATCACTTCTACAACGCCAGAACTGATGGTGGCAGTAGTGTGCTAGCAGAGAATGTGGCAGCAGGTAGAATATTAGGTAGCCGGAAACTACGTGGTTGCAGAAGAACTCAAGACTGAGCCAAAGAGCACATGGAAGAAAGTAGTGTGCACGGACATTTCGTCAAGGCGGTACGTTAAAAAATAAACCACGGTAAGCACTGGGACTGTTTGCATTTTTCATGACTTTCCTAAAATCACATTTGTATTGCTCTTTTTGTTCTTGTATTTTGTTTTGGCATCGTCACTAACGCCTACATTTTATGAGCCAGAGAACAAGCTTAGATGGCTAATTATAACAAATTCAAACTGTTAAGCTTAGTAGCGACTATTCAGCAATGTTTCCTTGTTACTTTAATTACTATCGGGAGATTTGAAACTATCCCCTATGTCGCAGCCTACTGTAATTTGTGGTTTTGTATT
>NC_085873.1:54468937-54473314 GCF_034702125.1 Engraulis encrasicolus | reverse complement strand
CATAGGACTCAATGTTAAGTGCTAGCTTGGAGGTAAAATTTGCACTGCCATACCTGGAGAACGAATGAAAGTACAGGGGAACGGCAAAACCCTATTTAACTATTAAACAAGTAAGGCAATATTGTCTTAATACAGTTAATTAGATGTGTTGAACAATCCAAACAATATTTTGTTGTGGGAACATAAATATATTATGGAAAGTATTTCCATCCAATTTGATTATGCTACCATAGCAAGATGTTGCTTTGTTGAGTCTATCAATGTAAATACTGCTGTAACTACCCCATGAAGTTGGTTCATCCAGACCTAAACCAAATATGTTGGAGCAACATGTAAAAGCTATGATGGATTAACCCTTTCTATTGAGGTTGAAATAACCTTTAAAAGTTATGTTGGCTGTACCCCTTGTACTTAGGTCACAGTTACACTTACATGTTATGTTGATCCAACATATTGACCTTAATGTGACTCAACAAAAACATTTCTTGCTATGGTAGCATAATCAAATTGGATGGAAACACTTTCCATAATTTTTTTATGTTCCGCCAACAAATAATTTGTTTCAGTGTACTAGTGGTTTTAATTATACAGATAAGCCTAAAGAACAGAGACAAGATGATACTGCACAGACTTCCACATCGATCAGTTTACCTAAATGCTTATGAGAAGTGACTCGAATTGAGGTCAAGCAGGAGAGAGAATGTGGCAGCGGCCGGAGAGTGAGAGAGTGGCTGGATTTGGGGGCCACTGTGTGTACACGTCGCCCTTTAGTTCTTCAGATGATCCAGACACACTAAACACTACTTAGTACTTTACATTGGCACGATCCCTGTGTACCCGGCAGATGGGGAAACTCACTTCTCATCATGCGGAACCCAGCCTGCCAGATATGCATGCCACACACACACACACACACACACACACACACACAAACACACGCACGCACAAACACACACACACACACACACACAAACACACGCACAAACACACGGACGCGCGCGCCACACACACACACACACACACACACACACACACACACACACACACACACGCACACACACACACACAGAGACATAGACACACACACACACACACACACACACACACACACACACACACACACGCACAAACACACACACACGCACAAACACACACACACACACACACACACACACACACACACGCACGCACGCACAAACACACGGACGCGCGCGCACACACACACACACACACACACACACACACACACACACACACACACACACACACACACGCACGCACAAACACACGCACACACACACACACACACACACACACACACAGACACAAACACACACTCCACCACACGCACACACACACACAAACACACACACACACAGACACAAACACACACTCCACCACACACACACACACACACACACACACACACACACTCACACACACACGTGCGCACACACACACACACACACACACACACACACACACACCAAGCGTAACCCTGTCTGCGATGCCAGATCTGCATGCCAGGCTCAGCAATGTCTGCTGTCACCCCCAAAGCCCCAAAGCCCCACGCCAGGAAACTCCCACAGCTCCTCACTAATGGCAGCCGGGCAGAAGTCTCCACAAACCTCCAGACATAATATAGGGGAGAGAGAGAGAGAGAGAGAGAGACAGAGAGAGAGACAGAGAGACAGAGAGACAAAGAGACAGAGAGAGAAAGAATCACAGAGAAATCATATACTCAGTGAGAATTGAATTGTAGAGAGAGAGAGAGAGAGAGAGAGAGAGAGAGAGAGAGAGAGAGAGAGAGAGAGAGAGAGAGAGAGAGAGAGAGAGAGAGAGAGAGAGAGTGAGAGAGAGAATCATAGAGAAATCATACACTAAGTGAGAATTGAATTGTAGAGAACGAGAGAGAGAGAAAGAGAGAGAGGGAGAGAGAGAGAGGGAGCAATAGAGACGACAGCTCTCTGTGCATCTAAAGGTTTTGTAATGAAGAGAATGCTTCTACCAGCTGGACCCTCAAAGCGGAGCACACACACACACACACACACACACACACACACACACACACACACACACACACACACACACACACACACACACACACACACACACACACACACACACACATCTGGAAAGCACCTCAGAGAGAGAGAGAGGAGAGCAGAGCAGTCTCAAACAAGAGAGAGAGGGGGGGGGAGAGAGCACCTCAGAGAGGGGGGGGGGTGGAGAGGAGAGAGGAGAGGAGAGCAGCCTCAAACAAGAGAGAGGGGGGGGGGTGGAGAGGAGAGAGGAGAGGAGAGCAGCCTCAAACAAGAGAGAGAGGAGAGGAGAGCAGCCTCAAACAAGAGAGAGAGGAGAGCAGAACAGTCTCAAACAAGAGAGAGAGGGGAGGGGGGGGAGAGCAGCCTCAAACAAGAGAGAGAGAGGAGAGGAGAGCAGCATCAAACAAGAGAGAGAGAGGAGGGGAGCACCTCAGAGAGAGGGGGAGAGAGCACCTCAGAGAGAGGGGGAGAGAGCACCTCATGGAGAGGAGAGGAGAGCAGCCTCAAACAAGAGAGAGAGGGGGAGAGAGCACCTCAGAGAGAGGGGGAGAGAGCACCTCATGGAGAGGAGAGGAGAGCAGCCTCAAACAAGAGAGAGGAATGAAGAGGAGGAAAAAACTTATACCGTAAATGGAAGAAGAAGGGAGAGGGGATGGCAGGAGAGGAAGATCATAATAAGGGTGAAAACTTATAACTATAAACTTACACTATATAGTGTATAGACGGGGCTGGACTGGGGGAGAAATAGGGCCCCCGCACTTTTGGCTTAAAGGGCCCCCTCATGGGGGAGAAATAGGGCCCCCGCACTTTTGGCTTAAAGGGCCCCCCTCATGGGGGAGAAATAGGGCCCCCGCACTTTTGGCTTAAAGGGCCCCCCTCATGGGGGAGAAATAGGGCCCGCACACTTTTGGCCCCTCATAATTAGCAGCGCAGACCTGACTCACCTCAGAGAGAGAGGAGAGCAGCCTCAAACAAAAAAGAGAAGACTGAAGAGGAGAAGAAAGCCGAGAGGCATTATACTGTATAAACAGAAGAGAAAGGGATGAAGAGGGGATGACATGAGAGGAAGATGTTTAGTTTAGTTTAGTTTGTGTGTGTGTGTTTGTGTGTGTGTGTACTCGTTATTTACTCTTTAAAAAAAAAGCCTAGGGCCCCACAGGCTAGATGTGGCTGCAGCCTAGGGGCCCCCACCTGCCACGGGGGCCCACAGGCTAGATATGGCTGCAGCCTAGGGGCCCCCACCACAGGCTAGATATAGTTGCAGCCTAGGGCCCCCACAACAGACTAGATATGGTTGCAGCCGAGGGCCCACACCACAGGCTAGATAAGGCTGCAGCCTAGGGCCCCCACCACAGGCTAGATATGGCTGCAGCCTAGGGCCACAACAGGCTAGATATGGCTGCAGCCTAGGGGCCCCCATAGGCTACATATGGCTGCAGCCTAGGGGCCCCCATAGGCTACATATGGCTGCAGCCTAGGGGCCCCCACCTGCCAGGGGGCCCATGATTGGACAGATGTGAATAAAATACAGAATTTTGACCCAATGCAACATTGAAGAATGTATCTATTGTGTTCAGTACAGTTGGTAGACAAGTTGCCCTCGATCAATTCGCCTGGCAAATCATTCTCTGCTGCTAGGCAGGTTTGCTTAGATTACCAGGCTACAGAAACAGCAAGTGAGCTAAACTCAACAGTAGATCCGGGGGGCGTTTCTCGAAATCACAGTTGCCAACTACATTAGTTCATTTGCTGTTTGCAATGCGATTGCCCATTCGCAACTACTCAAGTTGCCAACATGTGCATTTCTCGAAACCACAGTTGCCAACTACATTAGTTAATTTGCTGTTTCCAATGCGATTTCCCATTCGCAACTACTCAAGTTGCCAACAGGTTAGCGACTACGCTTTCCGAGAAACATTCCAGATTTGTTGTGCTCATTGGAGAAGTATTCGTTTGGCGTTGCACGGCCTGGCCAAATATGGCAACTGTCTTTGGTTGTTTGTTCATAGTAGTCCTACCTCACCGTGTATGTGCACAGACAGACATTAAAGACATTTTTTGGAGGTGAATGAGATGACTGGCAAGGATAATGTTGCGTTTGCTTAAGTATTAAGTCATACTTATTTTAATGTTGCGTTTGCTTAAGTATTAAGTCATACTTATTTTTAGTGGAATGTTTTCACAAGACTGCAATAAAGGTTACAGCATGGGCACACACACACATGCGCACACACACACATGCGCACACACACACGCACACACACACACTCACACACTCACACACACGCACGCATACACACACACACACACACACGCACACGCACACGCACGC
>NC_085873.1:54401437-54466437 GCF_034702125.1 Engraulis encrasicolus | reverse complement strand
AGGGCCCCCCTCATGGGGGAGAAATAGGGCCCGCACACTTTTGGCTTAAAGGGCCCCCCTCATGGGGGAGAAATAGGGCCCGCACACTTTTGGCTTAAAGGGCCCCCCTCATGGGGGAGAAATAGAGCCCCCGCACACTTTTGGCTTAAAGGGCCCTCCTCATGGGGGAGAAATAGAGCCCCCGCACACTTTTGGTTTAAAGGGCCCTCCTCATGGGGGAGAAATAGGGCCCGCACACTTTTGGCTTAAAGGGCCCCCCTCATGGGGGAGAAATAGGGCCCGCACACTTTTGGCTTAAAGGGCCCCCCTCATGGGGGAGAAATAGGGCCCGCACACTTTTGGCTTAAAGGGCCCCCCTCATGGGGGAGAAATAGGGCCCGCACACTTTTGGATTAAAGGGCCCTCCTCATGGGGGAGAAATAGGGCCCGCACACTTTTGGATTAAAGGGCCCCCCTCATGGGGGAGAAATAGAGCCCCCGCACACTTTTGGATTAAAGGGCCCCCCTCATGGGGGAGAAATAGGGCCCGCACACTTTTGGATTAAAAGGCCCCCCTCATGGGGGAGAAATAGGGCCCGCACACTTTTGGATTAAAGGGCCCCCCTCATGGGGGAGAAATAGGGCCCGCACACTTTTGGATTAAAGGGCCCCCCTCATGGGGGAGAAATAGAGCCCCCGCACAGTTTTGGCTTAAAGGGCCCCCCTCATGGGGGAGAAATAGAGCCCCCGCACACTTTTGGCTTAAAGGGCCCTCCTCATGGGGGAGAAATAGAGCCCCCGCACACTTTTGGCTTAAAGGGCCCTCCTCATGGGGGAGAAATAGGGCCCTTACAGTTTTGGATTAAAGGGCCCCCCTCATGGGGGAGAAATAGGGCCCGCACACTTTTGGCTTAAAGGGCCCCCCTCATGGGGGAGAAATAGGGCCCGCACACTTTTGGCTTAAAGGGCCCCCCTCATGGGGGAGAAATAGGGCCCGCACACTTTTGGCTTAAAGGGCCCCCCTCATGGGGGAGAAATAGGGCCCGCACACTTTTGGCTTAAAGGGCCCCCCTCATGGGGGAGAAATAGAGCCCCCGCACACTTTTGGATTAAAGGGCCCCCCTCATGGGGGAGAAATAGGGCCCGCACACTTTTGGATTAAAAGGCCCCCCTCATGGGGGAGAAATAGGGCCCGCACACTTTTGGATTAAAGGGCCCCCCTCATGGGGGAGAAAGAGGGCCCGCACACTTTTGGATTAAAGGACCCTCCTCATGGGGGAGAAATAGGGCCCGCACACTTTTGGATTAAAGGGCCCCCCTCATGGGGGAGAAATAGGGCCCGCACACTTTTGGATTAAAGGGCCCCCCTCATGGGGGAGAAATAGGTCCCGCACACTTTTGGATTAAAGGGCCCCCCTCATGGGGGAGAAATAGAGCCCCCGCACACTTTTGGCTTAAAGGGCCCCCCTCATGGGGGAGAAATAGAGCCCCCGCACACTTTTGGCTTAAAGGGCCCCCCTCATGGGGGAGAAATAGGGCCCGCACACTTTTGGCTTAAAGGGCCCCCCTCATGGGGGAGAAATAGGGCCCGCACACTTTTGGCTTAAAGGGCCCCCCTCATGGGGGAGAAATAGGGCCCGGACACTTTTGGCTTAAAGGGCCCCCCTCATGGGGGAGAAATAGAGCCCCCGCACACTTTTGGCTTAAAGGGCCCCCCTCATGGGGGAGAAATAGGGCCCGCACACTTTTGGCTTAAAGGGCCCCCCTCATGGGGGAGAAATAGGGCCCGCACACTTTTGGATTAAAGGGCCCTCCTCATGGGGGAGAAATAGGGCCCGCACACTTTTGGCCCCTCATAATTAGCAGCACAGAACTGATTCACATCAGAGAGAGAGAGCAGCCTCAAACCAAAAAGAGGAGAATGAAGAGGGGAAGAAAGCCGAGAGGCAGTATACAGTATACACGGAAGAGAAAGGGATGAAGAGGGGATGACATGAGAGGAAGATCGGAGGTCATAATGAGGAGACATAGCCAGACGTAGCAAAATAGAAGGAACCCAGTAATGCCGCTAGGAAAATGGGAAATATTGTCAAGAGCAGAACAGAATTACATGGGGAGAAGTGTGAAATAGAAAGCGAGGCAAAGGAGTTGATACAGCACTACACTACACTACACTACACATGCACAATATAAAGTGAGGCAAAGGAGTTGATACAGCACTACACTACACTACACATGCACAATATAAAGCAAGGCAAAGGGGTTGATACAGCACTACTACTACACATGCACAATATATCAGTACAGTAACGCCGCTAGGAAATGTAGAAATATTGTAAAGAGCAAAACAGGATGACACAGAATGCGGAGAAGTGTGAAATATAAAGCAAGGCAAAGGGGTTGATACAGAGCTGACTACACTACACTACACTACACATGCACAGAAATGCTTAAGTGAAGCAGATAAGAGGACAGGAAAGCTGACTCGACTATTTCAAGTCGTGCAGAACTGTCTTGTGTTCCGAGGGGGAGTTGCAGAACTGTCTTGTGTTCCAAGGGGGAGTTGCAACTGAAGGGGAACTGGCAGAAACATTACCCATCATGCTCTACTCTACTCTACCTCCTCGAGGAGGAACACAGGACGCATTCCAAGAACTAGAACCAAGAACTTCTAGAACACTGGAGCCATTCCAAGGGAATTAATTACCACATGGAGAGGAGAAGCTGTGGTATTAATTACCGCTCTAAGCTGCGAAATAATTGGAGCACCAAGAGGGTGCAATTCAAAAGGAGCGAATTGGTTTTGAGGGGGGACAGTGTCTGCAGTCCAGCAGGATTTCATTGAGAACATTTTTACCTAAAAAATTCTCACTTTGTCTCCGTAATGATCATCTGAATGCCCCCACCAGCCTGCTGCAGTAAAGATGGACATGACGATTTGCTGCTAGGCATGGCCGTAGCTACATTAGAGGTCAGGGAGGTCTGGACCTCGCTCATTTTGTCTGAGATTTTCTTTCTTTTTTTTGGAAGGCCAAATATCTATCATGTTTCCATGCCCCATAATTCATAATTATGCAGGTATGGCATCGAATTTCCTAAACCACTCAGCAAAAAAAATCTTAAGGGTGACTGAAAGTTGGTTGTCTTTCTAATAATTGGACACCATTGCCCTCGTGAAATTTTATTGAAAGTTTATTTTCATTCCACAAGAGCTCTGTAAATGCGAACACGAATTGAGAATCCACCCTTTTCTATTCTACTTATGAGACATACTGTACTGTGTGTAAATATGTACATTACATGTATAAATATGTAAATATAAATATAAACATGTATAAATATGTAAATATATCATGTTTTGGCTTTTTGTTTTTGCTATATATGAAAATTCAGTGCCCTCCATGCACATCATGGCCCTCGCCTATTCCAAAACGCTGGCTACAGCCCTGCTGCTAGGGGGTAGTTATACTATTAGGAGTGTACTGTCACTGTGTGTATGTGAGTCTCCACCAGCATCGTGTAAACTTCAGCAATCAACATAAGGTCAAACAAAAACACAAGAACAACTAAAGAGCTCGTTGAGTTTTGCGGTTTTGCAATTGTAAGTAAGTGACAATGGACATTAATCCATTTTCAAACTACACCCTCCCAGCATCTGACTTACAGCTGTGTGTGTGTGTGTGTGTGTGTGTGTGTGTTTTGTTTTGTTTGTTTGTTTTTTGTTTTTTTTTGGGGGGGGGGGGTCGCGTGCGGTTCCAATTCCTCCTTTACCTACAGCTATCTCTCTCTCTCTGTCTCTCCAGTAGCTTCTTACTTGTTGGCTGCAGATTTTCTTGAAAAAGGCAAAACATGAAGATAAACATTTTGTGACGTCCTCAAGAGACAATGCACACTTGCACTTGGAGGGGTTCGAGTGGCATCATTCGGCTTCAATTAGCAAAGCTCAGGCTGAGTGCTAGTAGTAGTAGAGTAGAGTAGAGTACATTTATTAATCCCGAAGGAAATTAAGGTGTCTGTCAGCTTACATTAATACACAAATCCAAACATACACAAAGAACTTATACACATATATGCACATTACAGTGAAAGTATATCGCCACACACACTCTCTCTCTCTCTCTCTCTCTCTCTCTCTCTCTCTCTCTCTCTCTCTCTCTCTCTCACACACACACACACACACACACAATTGCTACATTTAAGGTGTGTGGCTACTGTGTTACCATCCAATGCCATTACTTTTTTATGTGTGGGCCTTAACACATTGCGTGTCCATGTGTCGGTCAGTGGGCCACTGACTAGTTTTGACACAAAAAGTTTTGGGAGACAGATATGAGTTTTTGCAGGTGATCCACTAATATGGGTTTGGACGCATGAATGAGCAGTTTAGGAGATATTTGAGACTTTGCCAGTGATCTAAAATGTTGTGCGGAACTGTAATTGTACAGTTGTATTTGGCCAAATAATCTTAAAGTTATGAGCCATCTCTGTCTGCCTTCTTTAGGTTGTTTCTCTTTATTCCAACAAAACGTGTATTGGTTCAAATCAATTCAGACAACAGAGGTTTTGGGAAACAATCGTGTTTTGGATGCTAGTCCAGTGGTGCATGATACCAAAGTTAAATTGGTTGGTTGTTGAGGAGACACGTTCTGGTCACATTAATCTCTCGATATAAGCCATTTCCACACAAAGGCAAATGTTATTTCAACAATGAATGTATTGTAAATATGAAAATAACAATGGCACAAAATGTCCTTACAGCTTAGAACTACAATTGATTTCACATTGCCTTTCATTTCCTTTCCTCAATGTATCTATAATCTTGTAGAATCAGATTATAAACTTAATCTTGCAATGTACTGTAACACATGTGGTAATATGATTCACCACTGCTCAATTTATTTATTTGAAGCAATTGTATTTTGTGGCACAGATCAAAAGCACAGAAGAAGAACACAGCACTCATAGGTTGCCTCAATCAACTCTACACCAAAATGACTGTAGCAACTTAGAGTACTATCAACAAATGTCATATGGATTTATCTCCCATATACATAAACACCAGGTGGACGGTGGTCAATTCCTTTTTCATCCAACCAAATGGTTTCTCCAAACATTTGCATCTTGATGCCGTGTTTTTTGTCCACAATGAAGGACCGATTATCGGGGACAGGGTAATTCTCACAGAGGACCTTTATGTTTTTCTCACAGCAATTGCATATCTGAAGGTAGACACTGGCATAAATGCCGCCCTCTTTGTAGAATTTGGCATAATCTCTAGGATTGATACGTTGCTTTGTCACCCGAACATTATTCTCAAAGGTCATATTCATTTTGTTGGAACTTGACAGTTCCCCGCCAACATCCAGGATCTTTTGTTTGTACCCACAGGACGCTTTGATGTCTGTCATGTTTGTCACGTCCATTTTGATCAGTCGCAGCTCATCGGTGCTGAAGACTACCCAGATTGTGTAATCTGTGGCATTGGCCACATGGGTGCTCGACGTGGACGTGCCTCCTCCCATTGTTTGATTTCAAAGGAAAGACCTGTGAAGGAGATCAGAAAGAACACCGTCATTTGAAGTCTCGTAAACTTTCATCCTCTCAAACCTCATGTCTTGCATTGGTCTCCAGGTCAAATCAGCACATATTACAACACATCCAACTCTGCAGCTAGACTTCTCATCCATGGCATCACACCCAATCCTCCAGAGGGGAGCATGTTTATGGCCCTTTCCAGACAGGACTAGTTTTGGACATGGGGTAATCTGATATTATCTCAGAACATATCATCTCAAACAGAAATGGCCAATTCAGACTGGATTAAAACATCTCAATTAACGCTTGAGATGCACCATTATGGCGGTCACATGCGTGCCATCTCCTCAATATATTATTGATAACTGAGCATATTAATACAAATCCATGGAGGCGTTTGGTCCCATGGCGGCCTTATAGTAATTTGCTTCTGGTTTACTACTAACCAGAATTCATAATGCCTCTGAATGGGCGCCACAGCATATAATGTATTTGACCTTGCTTCCTGATTTTGGCAGTGAAAGCAGTTTGGAACAACTCCCAAAAATGAAAACGGAATTCTTACTTCAACACTGTAATGTTTGCAAGTCCGAAGAGATTAGATATGTGTTTTGTCATGGTGTTGTGTCTCACTAGATTTAGGCTATAAACCTGTGGACAGACTGGGGAGCGGCGAAAACGGGCTACTTACTGTATGGACAGCACTGAAACGTGCAGAAACGTGCTTTTAATAATTTGCCGAAATTAGGCTACTATTTCACAAAAGACGTGCGAAGTAGATGTGAACTAGGGCCAACGATGTAACAACAAAACAACATAACAAAAATAAACGTTGATTAATGCAGGGCTCCCATCAACCGCTCCTGTTCCACGCAAAGCAAATGTTCTGCACCGCTTGTTAATCATTATTGGCATTCCATGGCAGCGGCCTGCACTAGACGGGACACGCGTCAAACAAAGTCGATTTTCTCGGTGAAAAATGTATTCTGAGATGTAATTTAATTTTTTAGAATGTAAAGAAGGCATGTGGCTCGCAGGATATACAATTTGTAAATCCATCGCTCCGCCCATGAATTAAGGCATTGGTCGTATCCGTGGAAAAGTTAGATTCGCCCATAGGCGCCCATTATAAAAGTCTCCTATCAGGTCTCCTAAAGGGGCGTGGCCGGCGTCATAAGGGAAACAGGAAAGAACGTCGAGCTGGCCGTCTCTGCATTTAAACCGTCTCTGCTTTAATTTCACCCTCATTACAATCCACAGGACTATCAGCCGTCAATATCAACACCGTATGGGCAGACTGCTAAGAGAGGTAGAAAACGTTTTTTCCACTTCTATTCAGTTTCAGTTTGAACTCTTGCTGCTTTTGTTTTGGATGCTATCACAAGTCTTTCCCACATTTCCGAGTAAACTAAGAGAACATGCCTTTCTCCCTGCCATGGGACATAGGGCCTAAATTTGAATAAATTATTACATTACATTACATTACATTGCACTTAGCTGATGGTTTCATTTTTGTTCAAAGCGACTTACAGTTACTATTTTTCAGGGTATTGGTTACAGTCCCTGGAGCAATGTGGGATTAGGTGCCTTGCTCAAGGGCACTTCAGCCATGGATACAGGTGTAGGGAGAGGTCAGGTGGGATTCGAACCAACAACCCCGAGATTGAAAGACCAACTCCCTAACCATTAGGCCACGGCTGCCCTTATTAGAAATGGAGCAGCAGGTATATGCTGTGGGACCAATGGGCTGTGGGACCAATGGACTGTGGGACCAATGGGCCTAAAAATAATGTTATAAGTGTTAGTGATGCTGGACCAATGGGCTGTGGGACCAATGGGCTGTGGGAACATAGACACGCTCCCCCTAAGCACAAGGCTGGATTAGGCTGTTACAATTGGTATCATTCCACTTAGTCTATGAAATAGCTGTGAAATTTTAAATGGTAATAAGGTCATGCTGCCAATCATCAAAACTGTTTATAACAATGTGACCAGCAACTTCTGACCTTCAATAAGTGCATTTGAAGAGTTCAGATGCAAAACCCCCTAAGTGCCTTTTCAGAAAATAATCTTAATTCATTTTTATTTAATACAAAACTATCAAAATTGCATATTTTTACATTTTATTCATGTAATATAACTATTTATATGTATTATCAAGTACAACAATGTAAACCAAACCAACAACGGGGTTCTCTAAAAATATAGAAGTGCAGGTCTTCAGAAATGGAGTTAGGGGGTTTTGCATCTGAACTCTTCATTTATAGGACAGTGCATAGTAAGTTCACAATATGTAGCACTTTGCCAATACCACAATCACAGGTGAACAAAACAGACCACAGTTAATCAAGGACATGGTAACTATACAAATACAGATATAATCAACTTGACTGTGTATCCTCTTACTGCAGATGGGGTCGCCGGCAACCCTATTCGCTTGCTGAAAATGCTTAACTACATCATAACAACTAACAACATTGCTATGACATTTCAGAGAGCCATAGTGCTGCGCTAAGGGGTTAATTCTCTGAACACACAAATGGTGTGTATAAACCTGCATAAATGACACCACATCATCACACAAATATCCTGCTGTATGTGTCCAAAAACAAACTTAACTACCTTGGCGGAGCTCTGCACACTCTGGGTGCATTTCTAGTTTTAGCAATATTGTCTAAAAGTGGTAAGTCCAAGAATGCTTCAGACAGAAAATATCAATCATACATACCTCTTGCCCTCTGTCAACTGTGTCTTGGTGTCCCTGTGCAGTCACTGGGCCAATGCTTCCTTCACACAGGCACAGCTCTCTATATACAGTCCCAGGAAAAAGTTTGTACACCCTTTGAAATTTCTTACATTTCAGTCAAAATTTATCATAAAACATGGTCTGATCTTCCCGGAAATCTCAAGAAGGAACAATCAGAGTCTGCTTTAACTAATTGCACACAAACATTTACATGTTATCATATTTTTATTGGCCATAAGGCTATAACATTCACAGGACAGCAGTAAGTAAGTAAGTACACCCTTGCATTAAATAGGTTTTAACCCTCAGTTAGTTGCAATATCCTCAACCAGACTTGTCCTGTAGTTGCAGATCAGATTAAAAAAAACAATCTGGATGTATCTTGTCTCCCTCTTCTTTAGAGAACTGCCTCTCGTCAGCAAGGTTTCTGGGATGTCTGGAGTGCATAGCTTTATTGACTTCATGCCATATAATCTGAATTGTTTTTAGTCAGGGCTTTGACTGGACTATTCCAGAATGTGTATTTCATTGTTATGAAGCCATTCTAATGTCGATTTGCTTCTAGTATGGGTTGTTGTCACATTTCAGCACCCATCCTCTTATGTGCTTCAACTGTGTGACAGACTTCCTCACGTTTTTTTTCTGTAAAATATCACAATAAACTTGAGTTCATTGCTCCACTGATAATAGCAAACTTTCAAAGGCCTGAGGCAGCAAGGTAGCCGCATATAATGATGCTCCCGCCACCATACTCAGAAGTGGAGATGTAACCAAGAATAACTAAAAATTGGGTTCATTCTGCCAATCTAAAATTAATGGGGTTTCTGTCCAAAAAAATATTGCTGCACCTTTGAGGTTTGCGAAAAAGCATTTATATGCTTCATAAAATTACTGCTAAATATTCTGTAGACCAATGTTGAAACCAAAGTTGAAATTTTCAGGGGAACACATAGTATCATTTTTGGAGGAGAATTGGAGAACCACACCTTCACCAAAACATCATCTCCACCTTTGAGTATGGTGGCGGGAGCATCATTATATGCGGCTACCTTGGTGCCTCAGGCCCTTGTCAGTTTGCTATTATCAGTGGAACAATGAACTCAGAAGTTTATTGAGATATTTTACAGAAAAAATGTGAGGTAGTCTGTCACACAGTTGAGGCACACAAGAGGATGGGTGCTGAAATGGGACAACAACCCATATTTTAGAGGCAATTGACTTTGAATGGCTTCAGAACACTAAAATACACAGTATGGAATATCCCAGTCAAAGCTCTGACAAAAAAACATTTGAGATGATATGGCATGAAGTCAAGAAAGCTATTCACTCCAGATATCCCAGAAACCTTGCTGAAGAAGGGCAGTTTTCTAAAGAAGAGGGAGTCAAGATACATCCAGATTGTTTTGTTAATCTGATCTGCAACTACAGGAAACATCTGGTTGAGGTTATTGCGACAAACTTAGGGTTAAAACCTATTGAATGCAAGGGTGTACTTACTTATGCCTTTCTGTCCTGTGAATGTTTACATCTTATGGCCAATGAAAATATGTAAACTTGTAAATGTTTGGGTTGAATTAGTTAAAGCAGACTCTGGTTGTTCCTTCTTGCGATTTCCGGGAAGATCAGACCATGCTTTATGACCAATTTTGACAGAAATGTAAGAAATTTCAAAGGGTGTACAAACTTTTTCCTGGGACTGTATACTGTACCAGGGATGGGCAACTGGAGGCCCGGGGGCCACATGCGGACCGCCTCCTTACTCAGTGTGGCCCTTAGATAAAACATGATCTTAAAAAATAATGAGCAGATTTTTTTTTAAAACCACAACTGAGTTAATTCATTGTAATTATACTGTTGACCAATAGAGAACACTCCTATTTGTTCCAAACAATAATAATCAGTGAGCAACCAAATACACCTTAAACTCTTGCAGTCAGATCCGTGATCATGTGGCCCTCCGATGGTGGTGATAAAAAAAATGTGGCTCTCTTTATCATGAAAGTTGCCCATCCCTGATGTACAGGTATACACTGCAACGACAAACAGAAGCTCCCACAAAGTGTCTGTCATAAAAACTGACCAAAAGTTTATGCTAGAAAGTCCCTAATGCACTATTCAATTGACAGCAAGATTAAACTATTTTATTATGTTATTCGTATACAAACCACATTCCAAAGCAGTTGGGACACTTGGTATTTTGTTAATAAAATCAAAATGCCATCATTTTCAAATCATTCAGTCCATTAATAAGATGAAGCATTGTGCAAATAACACATCAGTTGTTTAAGCCGTACATATCATTGTTCTGAGGAAAACATTTGCCATTTGAAATTTCACACATACAACTATTATCACTACTACATTATTATTACATTACACTTAGCTGACGCTTTTTGGCAACTTACAATTATCTAGGTGCAGGGTGTTGGTTACAGGCCCTGGAGAATGTGGAGTTGGGAGACTCACTCAAGGGCACTTTGAGCAAGTTTAAACAGGACTTAGAGATTACTATGAGCGTGGCAAGCCCGCTTAACTACAAACCCCAACTCCGATGAAGTTGGGACGTTTGGTAAACAGTGAATAAAATCAAAATGCTATCATTTTCAAAACATTCAATCTATTCATTAGATGGAGAATAGTGAAAAGACAACATATTAAGTGTTAAAACCGAGAAAAAATATTGTTTTGGGGGACATATGTACTCATTTCTAATTTGATAAATCCAACACGTCTCAAAAGAGTTGGGACGGGGACAATAAATGGCAGCAAATGACGAGGAAGACTAAAAACAAAACAAAAGACAACACTTAACAGTTAAATACATTAACCGATGAGATGATTTTATATAAAAAACAGTGTTAATTCCTATCTTGGACATGATTTCACCAGCTGAAATGGTGGGTGTATTCCTTGTCATGTTTTGCAATGTTTTCCTTTCTGTAGTGCTTACAGTGTGACAGGTCTTGACCAAAAACCCACCATTTTATCACCTGCTGGTCCTTATGATGGAGCCAAACTGTTAAAACATAGTAGAGAATGCAATTTGACCTTACTATGTGGCAGTAATCGAAGATCTCCCTTCAAAATATAATGCATGAGTGGCTTTTCATACTGTTTAAAACCCATTTATACCATTCAGCACTGTATTTAACTCTACAGATGAGTGAGAACATCTTAACCAATGCACTACTGCACCCGCATGCCATCATGGAGGCTGACTTTTGAAGCTAGCACTAACACAAGTTGGATGGTCCATTTTCACTGTAGCACAGGATGTGCCATGCTCTATTATTTGACTTCTACAGCTTCTGCTGACTTCTGTAAGCAAAGGACAGTTTCCCATGTCTTCTGGGTCTATTTCAAGTGAGCTCAGGTGCTTAGGAGAATGTTACACCCCTGTATCATTTGCACGCATTAAGCATTCTTAATATGGTCAATTTTCAATAGCTCTAGCACTCCAGGAATTAGAGTGAGACTACAGCCAATATATATTTAATGATGTCATGAACCTATACAATGATTTTATTAACAAAAATATGTCTTATATACACTCAGTCGTGGTAAATCAAAGGGAATTCAAAAATGTATGTAATAACTATGGTAATTATTCCCTTTGCATCTTTAATTCTGAGTGACTCAGCCTCTCTGTGATGATCTTATACCTGGACACGTATATTGTCCGTCAGTACAATTCATTTTGAAATGTTCTTCTTTGTTGTTTTATCTTATTTGGATTTCACTGATCCCCGTCCCAACTTATTTGAGACGTGTTGGATTTATCAAATTAGAAATGAGTACATATGTCCCCCAAAACAATATTTTTTCTCGGTTTTAACACTTAATATGTTGTCTTTTCACTATTCTCCATCTAATGAATAGATTGAATGTTTTGAAAATGATAGCATTTTGATTTTATTCACTGTTTACCAAACGTCCCAACTTCATCGGAGTTGGGGTTTGTAGTAGGTGTATTCTTCCTCGTGTTTTGCTTTTTCATAGTTGAAGTGCAGCTCAGATGACACATAATTGCATGATTTATTTACTGAAATATTACTCTTTAGCTTTAGTTGCAATTGAACACATCGTCTTAATGCGGCTTTTTCAATGAAAAATGTCGTACAAATCCACTTTTGTAGAAGGAATATGTGAAAAGCTCCGTCAGTGTGAAATCGCCGTCAGTGTGTGTGGGAGTAGAAGCACAAATTGTTTTCAAATCTTGCGAAGTGCACAAACCTACGTGACACATGTCAGAGAGTCAACCAGATTAGAAGCATGTATTATATTGACCGCTTGCAAAGCCCACAAACTTACGTGACATATGTCGAAGAGTCAGCAAAATGAGAAGCCTGTATTATTTCGCAAAGCTCTGAGACTTCCACTTTCACTTATGGTCATCTCACACAGTCCACAAACCTATGTGACATGTCTGTCGGCAGGGCTATTCAAATGTCAGATGCGCCCCTTGGATGGCTAGGTTCTGGCCCCACACAAGGTCTGAAAAAATGAAAATGTGTGCTATCTGTGACCGTGCACAATTTGCAACCACTTACACTTCAGGTTGGGGATATCTCTACTATGCATTCACATGCTCACATGAGCAGTGTAAATGAAGATTTCTTCATATTGTCTGTAATCATTTGTGTTGCTGTCTTACATTTGGATTTAGTGATAGGCCTATTGTTTGCTAGCCTGGGAACTTCCATACTGTTTTTAGTTCTACACAATCGTTTCGATCTGAAAGACAGTCTGGCGAGGATGACTCATAACGTCCATGATCATGGGCCCTGTGTCATAATGGCCAAGCATTCCGACCTTAACAGTTTCTCTGTCCAATCAGAGAGCAGGGCAGTGTGTCATAATAGGCAAATATTCTGCCCCCTACGGAATTTACAATAGGCAACTCCTCAGACCTAATCTCACTTGTGATTAGGTCTGGTGTTAACCAGGCAAATTGTTTGCCATTACACTGTAAATTCTGCTCGTCGTGTTGTAACATCCCCTACACCTGGGCCTGACATCGGCTCCACTACGTCTGTGCTCGGACGTTGCCTTTCCTTCCTGACCTTCGTTTCTTTACTGCTTTATTCACTGTTTTTGTAATCTTTTAATTACAAAAGGTAAACTTTGCCCATCTGGCGATTGAATCACCAAATTCAAAGACTGATTGCATTTCAACTGATTGCATTGTCTTCCCTCTTGCCACTCAGCGTCTCTGCATGACCACCGGCCTTCAGATACACATCACTGACAACAGCATTATATTTCAATATCTTGCAAAAGCTCAATTGTAGAGTCTTTTTCTCTTTTGCAATTGGGATGGTGAATGAAAAACAGTCCCTCAAAAGTTGTTGTGGCGAGGCTGACAGCTGGGAAACTTTATCGTTTTCTCCACGGAGGAGGGGCCAGGAGGCGGGACGAGGAGACAAGCGCAAGTGGAGGAGGCAAGGTCACATATTAAGATGCACTCCCTAACCATTCAGCCATGACTTCCTATAGGAATACAAAGATGAGACTCCTTTGACCGGAAATGTTACTTGGGTGAAATCAGAGGAATAAAACAATGAGGCCCTGCCGTGGCCAACCGGTAAGGCTCTCGTCCACCATGCGGCTGTCCTGGGTTCGATTCCCGTCCCGGGTCCTTTGCCGACCCCTCCCCGTCTCTCTCCCCATTCACTTCCTGTCCACCTCTCACACTGTCCTGTCTAATAATGTTGAAAAAGAAAAAAAAAACGTAAAAAAAAATAAACAAATACATGTGTTGATGATTTCATGACTTCATCTGACAAACTTGGCTTCTCCTCTCCTTTCCTCTCCTTTTTCTCTCTCCGTTTGGTCGTGTTTAAACAACTGGGACTCGTCAGCAGTTCTGCCCTCGTCTGCCAGAAACACACACACACACACGCACACACACACACGCACGCACGCACGCAGCCACGCATGCTCAGACACACACACACACATACAGTACAACTCCCATCAGTTCTGCCCTTGCCTGCCTGCCAGAAATAGACGCACACACGTAGGCACGCATGCACACACACACACACACACACACACACACACACACACACACACACACACACACACACACACACACACACACACACACACACACACACACACACACACACACACACACACACACACACACACAGCTCCCATCAGTTCTGCCCTTGCATTCCTGCCAGAAACTTTCAGACAAAAGCCTCAGCTCGTTTCAACTCCACTGGAGGTTCTGTGATTTACACTCACTTTGGAAAACACTTTGCCAGTCTACACACACACCTTAACACACACACACACACACACACACACACACACACACCTACATCCTCTAAGCTCCCATACATAATGCACACATAACGCACACGCACACGCACACATACACGCACACAGGCACAAGCGCGTGCACACACACGCGCGCGCGCACACACACACACACACACACACACACACACACACACACACACACACACACACACACACACACACACACACACACACACACACACACACACACTGCCAAATGCACACTGCCAACACTCCTCTCTTGTATAGAGGTCACATATTGATCCGTTTTCTTTTTTGTGAAATCCTCCATCACTGTCTTGTTTACGACTCCTGCCTACCCCTCACAGTCACAGCAAGGGCTAGACCAGAGATTCTTTAAGTACATCGAGATATGCCAATGTAATAGGTTGCTATGGGCACCTAACATGACCAGAGATTCTTTAAGTATATAGAGATATGCCAACATAATAGGTTTCTATAGGCACCTAACATGACCAGAGATTCTTTAAGTATATAGAGATATGCCAACATAATAGGTTTCTATAGGCACCTAACATGACCAGAGATTCTTTAAGTATATAGAGATATGCCAATGTAATAGGTTTCTATGGGCACCTAACATGACCAGAGATTCTTTAAGTATAGAGATATGCCAATGTAATAGGTTGCTATGGGCACCTAACATGACCAGGTTCCGGTCTGCCTAAAGGGGCGTGTTACTCCTAGCATTGAATAGAACAGTCCTTAGGTATGCTTAGGTCTGCCAAAAGGGGGATTCCCCCCTCCCCCTTGCAATAATAGAACCCGGAAACAATGGGCCAATGGAACCTCTCTCTCTCTCTCTACTCTCTCTGGCTAGACTGGGGGAGAAATAGGGCTGGGACACTTTTGCCTTGAATTTTTTAATTAAAAAAAAAAAAAAAACATTTTTGTACATTTCTGAAAGATGGGGCCCACGAGGGTGCGTGGCCCGCCGGGAAATGCTCGCTATGCCAGCCCTGTTCACTGCCCTCGCACAATTGACTCCCGGTATGTAATTAGGTGTTGTTGTAAAGCACGACAGCCCAAGGATAGAGATTGTCATATTGGCTGCCACTTCAACAGAGAAAGACGCTTCTCTGACGTCAAAAGTGTGCACTTCATGTACACATTGTTAGACTGGCACTAGACGCCACCATCACTGCCATTCTGTGGTCTTCTTGTAGACCATCAGTCACTTCTTCTGCTGACTGTGAGGGAATTCAAACATCTTCAACTGGGAGATCTGATGAGTTAGACCTTTGCTTTACCAAACATTTGTCTTAATGATATGAGAAAGTAAAGAAAGCTTTCGCACACTGTTCACATTTGCATGGTTTAATGCAACGTTTCGGTCTACTGACCTTCTTCAAGCAATTCCTGGAGTGTGCGGGAGCTTTCTTTACTTTAACGTTGGTGACTTTGGCGTTCCACTCCTACGCACCTGACCAAGGAGGTGTGCAAGAATTCTTCACTTTCTTAATGATATGAGAACATTAACCTCCAGAGAAAGAATATAAAAGGGAAGAATAACACAAAGACAAAAGAAAGAAAGAGTCTTGTTTCCCAAGAGGTGCCCAGTAGCTATTCTATTCTTTGACATCATGCACCTGTTTTTTCAGATCTGGAGAATAGCTGCTGCTGAGCTCACAGGAACATAAGAAGTGCCAACACAGCCAAAACTCTCTCCCGAAGGAGTGTGTGTGTGTGTGTGTGTGTGTGTGTGTGTGTGTGTGTGTGTGTGTGTGTGTGTGTGTGTGTGTGTGTGTGTGTGTGTGTGTGTGTGTGTGTGTGTGTGTGTGTGTGTGTGTGTGTGTGTGTGTGTGTGTGTGTGTGCACGCGCACTTGTGTGTGTGTATGTGTGTGTGTGTCGTCTGGGGGTAAAAATGGGCAATGGGTTTTGCTACAAATGTATGGCCATAGAAATCAAGGGAATTTAGTTCAAATTGGACGGGATTTATTGCTTCCATGCGGGTTTGGGTATTTTTTTTGTGCTGGCAATCATCAGTGTCATCTGGCAACCCAGCAGAGCTGAGCACAAAGACAGTAAAGGGAGAGAAGAGACAGAGGAGGAGAAAAGAGACAGTAAAAGGAGAGATGAGACAGAGGAGGAGAGAAGAGACAGAGGAGGAGAGAATCAGACAGAGGAGGGGAGAAGAGAAGAGACAGAGGAGGAGAGAAGAGACAGAAGAGGAGAGAAGAGACAGAGGAGGAGAGAAGAGAAGAGACAGAGGAGGAGAGAAGAGACAGTAAAAGGAGAGAAGAGGCAGAGGAGGAGAGAAGAGACAGAGGAGGAGAGAAGAGACAGAGGAGGAGAGAAGAGACAGAGGAGGAGAGAAGAGACAGAGGAGGAGAGGAGGAGAGAAGAGACAGAAGAGGAGAGAAGAGACAGAGGAGGAGAGAAGAGACAGAGGAGGAGAGAAGAGACAGTAAAAGGAGAGAAGAGACAGAGGAGGAGAGAAGAGACAGAGGAGGAGAGAAGAGACAGAGGAGGAGAGAAGAGACAGAGGAGGAGAGAAGAGACAGAGGAGGAGAGAAGAGACAGAAGAGGAGAGAAGAGACAGTAAAAGGAGAGAAGAGACAGAGGAGGAGAGAAGAGACAGAGGAGGAGAGAAGAGACAGGGGAGGAGAGAAGAGAAGAGAAGAGACAGAGGAGGAGAGAAGAGACAGAGGAGGAGAGAAGAGACAGAGGAGGAGAGAAGAGACAGTAAAAGGAGAGAAGAGACAGAGGAGGAGAGAAGAGACAGAGGAGGAGAGAAGAGACAGAGGAGGAGAGAAGAGACAGAGGAGGAGAGAAGGAGAGAAGAGACAGAGGAGGAGAGGAGGAGAGAAGAGACAGAGGAGGAGAGAAGAGACAGAGGAGGAGAGAAGAGACAGAGGAGGAGAGAAGAGACAGTAAAAGGAGAGAAGAGACAGTAAAAGGAGAGAAGAGACAGAGGAGGAGAGAAGAGACAGAGGAGGAGAGAAGAGACAGAGGAGGAGAGAAGAGACAGAGGAGGAGAGAAGAGACAGAGGAGGAGAGAAGAGACAGAGGAGGAGAGAAGAGACAGAGGAGGAGAGAAGAGACAGTAAAAGGAGAGAAGAGACAGAGGAGGAGAGAAGAGACAGTAAAAGGAGAGAAGAGACAGAGGAGGAGAGAATCAGACTTTCTCTGGTCAAATATTTTGAATGGCAATGAAAGGGCCCTGAACTGGAAAGCCATGTTGTCTGCCGGTAAGAGGAGAAGAAACGATCTCCATCCGTCTCCCTGTCTGTCTGAGACACCACCCTGTCAGTCTGTGTCAACATTTCCACTGAATGCCTCCCCATTGTCTCTACAAACCCCCACCATGTTCAACAGAGGAGCTCTTGTCTCCTGTTTGACGTCGTAGGCATATTTCAGACATATTATTCAGTTGCCAGTTGCATGCCCTTCTTTACTTGGAGAAAAAGAGCCATTTATATGTGCTGGGCAAAGAGCTACTGCCTAGTCGTGTTCATTTCAGTAGGCTACATGCTCTGGCATCCCTATGGCCCTGACACCAAAGAGGTTGGATTATATATAATAAGAGGAATCGAAACACGCCCACTCAATGCAAAAGCGTGTGCTCAAAATTTGGTGTCCTAAGGGGGCGTTGTCCCTCCTTCTTCTTCTCTTTTCTTGGTGTTTGCACAAGACGTGCGCTACCGCCATCTACAGCGCTAAGGGGACTCCATTTATTCTCAACCTCAAGACTCCGAAGGTCTCCTAATCGAAGGTCTCCTAAAGGGGTGTTCACCCGACGTAAAGTGGATACCGGAAAGGAACCCGCCTGTTTTATCTCACTCTCATATACGGTTCTCTATTGACACCCTTGAAATAGCACACAAGAAAGCCTTATTAACTCATTCATGCTGGATGCTGCGTCTACACTGCATTGACCTAGGCGCCCAAAGCGACATATAGACGCAGCATTGAGATTTTGTATTAAATATATTTTTTTATTAAAAATATTAGAATATTAGTATTAAAAATATTACAATATATGTATTATTACAGTATATGTATTATTATTGTCCATTGTTACCAGTCCATCACTGTTACCTGTCCTGTCTGCACTTTATGTCAGTTTGTATATGTCTTGTCCTGGCATGGTGTAGAGAGAAAACGTAATTTCATTTTTCCTTGGATGTCTTGTGCATATGATGAAAGTTACAATAAAAGCTGACTTGACTTGACTGACTTGTTACAGTTGAATGATCAGGTTTGGGCCACACGCTTACGAAGGTGTTGAGAACGACATAGACGCAGCATTGAGATTTTGTATTAAAAGGGTTGCAGCTGAATGATCAGGTTTGGGCCACACGCTTGGCCACTACAATGTCCAGGGTCATGGCCCGAGACCTGCGCGTATGTCGATGGCCATGGCCTGAGAGCCATGTGAATGTCATCGGTTTTATCATCCAGAGAGCATAAGCACTGCCATCATCACTCAAAGCCAGCAATCATTGCAGCCAATAGAATCCAACGAGAGGAGAACAACAGCCAATAGAATCAAAGGAGAGGAGATCAACAGCCAATAGAATCAAAGGAGAGGAGATCAACAGCCAACAGAATCAAAGGAGAGGAGATCAACACTTACTCATGCTTTTATTGCAGCGGAAGTGGGTGTTGGTACATGGGTGAGGTTTTTTCAGTATTTTACCGGAAATTGTGTGTAACTCTAACAAAAGAAAAACTCTAACAGAAATCTCGAACAAGATTTTTGTCCTTAGATATTTGGAGGCTCACTGAGTAATATGCTACAGTACCATCCCACAGAGTAATGTGCCTGGCAAAAACTTTGGAGGGAAAACCTTGGTACATAATGCCAGCCCTAAGATAAGCTTTGTGTGGGAGAATACGGAGCATGATGCGCCACACTTGTTTTACAAGCGGTGCACGCTCTCGTCCACTGTCTTAGTGCTGCCATGCCATGACTTGCAGGGATTAGCTTTGCATTTCAATTGTAAGTGACATTAATCCATTTTCAAACCACTGCACTCACAGTGCCTGACTTCTGGCTTTGACTGTGTGTGTGGGGAGCTTACATTTGGTAGCACTGTGACAGGAATGATAAAAAGCCACAACACAGAATACTGTACTCACACAAATACACTAATAAGCAAATCTTAGACAAACGTGTATTTAATATAACAAACAACATTGAAATATACAGTAGGTACGTGTGGAAAGCCATAAGTAGTATGTCTGCTCACAGCTCCCAGCCATACCCCATGTCTATCTCCATTCTGCTTCCTTTCTTTCTTCACCGCCCTGTGATGAAGGCAACTTGTTTTTAAAGAACATGTGAAGTATCTCCACATTCTCCAATACACATACGTCCATCTCCTTATATCTCATTACATCCTGTGTGTCAGTGTAGCCCCACTGAGGAGCAGGCCATTGGCCAGCAGGCTAACCTCAGAGCTGTGGCCAGCAGGACTAAACAAACGCTGAGTGGAGACTAGAAGCAACAGTATCTCACTCATTTCGTGAAGTATTCACGAAAAAAATAGATTAATTTTCGTGGTGCATTCACGTTATTGCCCGTTTTTTGTGGTAGGGCAACGAAACGCTGCCTATTCACTTGAATTGCCCGACTGTTGCCTAGCGACCCACTAGTTTGATGCCCTTTCGGTAGCCTACCGTCACATGGTAATCAAACATTTCAAACAAGCAATTTGGGGTTAGGTTTAGGGTCAAGGTTACGGTTAAGGTTAGGGTTAAGGTTAGGGTTAAGGTTAGGGTTAGGGTTAGGGTTAGGTTTAGGGTTAAGTAGGGTTAAGGTTAGGGTTAGGTTTAGGTTTAGGTTCAGGTTTAGGGGACATAAGGCGTAAGTACCGAAAGGGTGTCGAATTAGTGAGTCCCGAGTGTATCAGCAGTGTTCTGTCAGCACCCCCTCCCCGCCCCTGCAGACGCTTGGATAACCATAGCAGCAGTGGGGCAATTCAAGTGAATAGGCAGCGTTTCGTTGCCCTACCACGAAAAACGGGCAATAACGTGAATGCACCACGAAAATTAATCTATTTTTTCGTGAAGACTTTACGAAAGGCGTGAGATAGGGCTCCTAGAAGAGGGCAGGATTGAGTGTAGAATAAAGCGTGGGGGGTGGGGGGCTTCCGTCCGGCCGGTCTGTATTACAAAAGGGAGAACCCAAAGTGTCTCTCTCATCATCACTGCTCTTAAAAGCCCCTTCTTGGCTTTCCTTATTGCCCCACTCCTCCACATATTACTGTATGCTTATTTGAAACTATTCCTTCCAACACAGAGACAAAGTCTTCCATCGACTACTGAAACTCAAGGTCTAACAGGTTATGCAGCCCAGTACTTTCCTCCCCTTTCCGAAGGAGCAGCCAATGAAGGAAAAAGTATTAACTTGTGAATAAAGTTCAAAAAAGCTTTAGGAAATCTGACAAATTATTTTAATGTGGTTGCAAATACTCTGTCACCTTTTTTGTTTTACTTTTTCTTCCCTCTAGAAAGTCTGGAATGAGCTTACAGTGACAACAGCAGCTCAAGGTCTAAGGTGCCGTTTCCACGTAGCTGGATATTTTTATATGTGGATATTTTTTTCTCCTGGTTGCATTGGTTTTGCATTGGTTTTGCCCTTCCGTTTCCACGTAGCAGATATTTAAAATCCAGGTATAAAAAGCAGGAGAAAAAAATATCATGTTTAGGGGGCTGAAACCCATTTGTTACAATGGAGGATTTTTTTTATCCACATGTTGCATTTACACCTAGCAGGAGAAAAAAATACCCTGCTAAAAATATATCCTGCTACGTGGAAACAGCACCTAATGCAGGAATGAGCTTACAGTGACAACAACAGCTCAAGGTCTAATCAAAAATACTGAATCAAACTAAGATAACGCAAAACACGCCCACTCAATGCAAAAGCGTGTGCTCAAGTTGGGTCTCCTAAGAGGGCGTTGTCCCCTACTTCTTCTTCTCTTTTTGAGGTGTTTGCGCAAGACGTGCGCTACCGCCATCTACAGCGCTAAGGGGACTTCATTGGTTCTCAACCTCAGGACTCCGAAGGTCTCCTAACCGAAGGTCTCCTAACCGAAGGGGCGTTCACCCGAAATAAAGTGGATACCGGAAAAGAAAAAAAAATGACGCTTCTTACCTTCTTTGGTGTAATGCAGCCCATACCTTCCTCCCCTCTCTGAAGGAACACCCAATGAAAAAAAAAGAACCTGTGAACAGAGCTTATTAATCGTACAAGCTTTAGGAAATCTACCCTTTCGCCTCTTTGTTTTATTTCATTTTCCCTCTAGAAAGTCTGGAACAAGCTTCTTCGAATACATCTTCGAATACATCTTCCTCGTCTTTCTGGAGCACCCAATGAAACAAAAGTACACATGAACTTGTGAACAGAGTTCATTACACGCTCTGAGAAACTATAGGAAATTTTTAAACATGGTTGGCAGCGTCAAGAACCCTTGTCCCTTTTTTCTCCAATTAAATTCTTTTCTTGTTCTTCTTTCTCATGTCTGGAATCGGCTTCTTTAAATACAGCAGAGAGATCCTGAATTTCATTGGCATGCTCCGTCCTGTGTGTCTTTTGGCATTTCACTCTGGCTTTTTTACATGCTGTCTGTCCAAAAGCAAACAGACCTTCACTGTACAGTTTCCGATGTTTGAGAAGTCTGATTCATATGCCAGACATGTCATTTTCAGTTGTTTTTTTTTTCAAGCAATATCCTTCTCATCATATGACAGAAAAGTATATTTACCATGAGCCCCCATATCAGTTCAGGGCAAGTTTTCTACCATTGCATGTACATATTAGAGATGTACAGGATCCAAGATCCGGTTCCGGATCCGGCAGGATAATAGGGATTTTCAGACTTTCCGGATCCGGCAGGATCTTAAGCAGTGGATCCGGTATCCGGCAGTTACTGCCACACTGCCTTCAACGGCCGCCTCCAAAGGGCTTTCACTCCATGCAGTGATTGGGGTTGTGAAAGACTGACTGAAGAGCCTAGGCTACGTATAAAGTAGAGATGCCCCAGATCCTGATTTTTAGGTCACTGCCGGATACCGGATCCACTGCTTAAGATCCTGCCGGATCCGGATAGTCTGAAAAACCCTATTATCCTGCCGGATCCAGAACCGGATCTTGGATCCTGTACATCTCTAGTTCCCATGCCTCACCATATCAGATGGCAAGAGTCAGGTAAGGAGTGCATCTTAATATGCGACCTTGCCTCCTCCACTTGCGCTTGTCTCCTCGTCCCGCCTCCTGGCCCCTCCTCCGTGGAGAAAACTATTAAGTTTCCCAGCTGTCAGCCTAGCCACAACAACTTTTGAGGGACTGTTTTTCATTCAACATCCAAATTGCAAATGAGAAAAAGACTCTACAACTGAGCTTTTGCAAGATATTGAAATATAATGCTGTTGTCAGTGATGTCATCATGACGAGAAGCAAGTGGAGGAGGCAAGTGGAGGAGGCAAGGTCGCATATTAAGATGTACTCAAGGTGTCCTCTCCATGGTCCACCATTTTGAATTTCTAGAAATAGACATTTTTACCTGCACAACTTACTGTACTTTAGTCATACTAGTAAATATTAGTTTATCACCCATTACGTATTCATGAAAAGATCAAAGCTGGAAGTAGGCAGCATAGATGTATTGAGCAGCATAGTTGCAATACCTACTCTGGCCACAATCCTATAGCGCACCTTAACCCCTTTGCGCAGAGCTTATGTTATACCCCTTACTGTCACTTGCAAAACAATCTGAGTGGTAAACCCTGCAGCTGCAATAACCATACATGTGTGTGAAGGTGTCGGCCTTAACGTGTTAAGTCTTGACAATCATGTCAAGCGGCGCTGCCTGGAGGCTCTCAGGCCTGTGTGTGTGTGTGTATGTGTGTGTGTGTGTGTGCGTGCGTGCGTGCGTGTCTGTGTGTGTGTGTGTGTGTGTGGTTGCTGTCTGGAGGCTCTGAGGCCAGCTGGGGTGAAGGGGAGGTTGCCACTTTTCACAGGGGAAACTTTTCAACACACACACATGGAATCACCATCAGTTCTGATGCCACCCTTTGAAGACCAAGTTCACCACCAGCCATCGCAAATCACTTTTCCTTGTGTGTCCTCAACGCATGTCTTTGTTACGCCTTGGCCTAATGTATTGTTTCTCAACGGGGGCGGTACAGCCCCCCAGGGGGCGTTGGGGAGCTCTAGGGGGCTGTTGAGAAGGATACACCATTGGGGGGCATTAGTCCATTTATTTTTTTAATACTAAGGGTGCGTTATCAGGCTTATGATGAGGTCTAGGGGGCGTTGGGAGGCTTAGGATGAGGTCTAGGGGGCGTTGGGAGGCTTAGGATGAGGTCTAAGGGGCGTTGGGAGGCTTAGGATGAGGTCTAAGGGGGCGTTGGGAGGCTTATGATGAGGTCTAGGGGGCGTTGGGAGGCTTAGGATGAGGTCTAGGGGGCGTTGGGAGGCTTAGGATGAGGTCTAGGGGGCGTTAGGAGGCTTAGGATGAGGTCTAGGGGGCGTTAGGAGGCTTAGGATGAGGTCTAGGGGGCGTTAGTTGAGAACCGCTGGCCTTATGGAGGTTTTTATTTGTGTCTAGTAAACGCTTACGGGGATAGAGCCATGCTGCTGAAACATTATTCCTGTTTTTGGTGCCAAGCTGTTTAAATGCTACACGGCCTGCGGTGGATGTGTGTGTGTAGGTAGCGACAGAGGCGATTCTAGGATCAGATGGGGCCCCAGGCAAAAATGCAAAAGAATGAACATTTGAACCAAAATCGCCACTACTGTGGTAAAGTATGGGCTGTTATTCACTATCTAGGGGCTTGGGGGCCCCAAGCAGTTGCGTGCCTTGCCTGGTGGCAAGATGCGCCTCTGGGTAGCGTTAGTGGGATCAGAAGTGTTGAGAAAAGCTACCGGCTACAATTTGTGAGTGATAAAAGTGGCACCACAGCGTATTAACATGCCCCATAAAGACAGAGAGGGGTAAATATACACAGTGTATTAACATGCTCCATAAAGGCATAAAGGTAAATATACACAGCGTATTAACATGTTCCATAATGGTAGGAAGGGGTAAATATACACAGCGTATTAATATGCTCCATAAAGGCAGAGAGGGGTAAATATACACAGCGTATTAACATGCTCAGTAAAGGCAGAGAGGGGTAAATATACACAGCGTATTAACATGCCCCATAAAGGCAGAAAGGGGTAAATATACACAGTGTATTAACATGCTCCATAAAGGCAGAGAGGGGTAAATATACACAGTGTATTAACATGCTCCATAAAGGCAGAGAGGGGTAAATATACACAGCGTATTAACATGCTCCATAAAGGCAGAGAGGGGTAAATATACACAGTGTATTAACATGCCCCATAAAGGCAGAGAGGGGTAAATATACACAGCGTATTAACATGCTCAGTAAAGGCAGAGAGGGGTAAATATACACAGCGTATTAAACCAGAGACTGCAGTGGTGCACATACGGCTTTGGTGAGAGAACTTCAGATTGTCAGATTTATATTTCTTCATTAAAATAAATAAAGCCTATGTGAGTGTTTGTGTGTGTGTGTGTGTGTGTGTGTGTGTGTGTGTGTGTGTGTGTGTGTGTGTGTGTGTGTGTGTGTGTGTGTGTGTGTGTGTGTGTGTGTGTGTGTGTGTGTGTGTGTGCGCGCGTGCGCGTGCATGCGTGTGCGTGCGTGTGTGCGCGTGTGAACGTGTGTGTGCTTTATAACTGAAAACTGCTCTGCAAACGACTTTCATCTCTAAGAAACTTTTAGCTTGAGTGAAACTTCAATGACAAACCATATGACTGACATTAACGTTTTGACATCAATTATAGATAAGCCGCTGCCAAATACATAAACCTGACAGATTTTATAGCACCATCCAGTTCTTCCTGCATCAAAGGGAAGATTATAAGAGCTTCAGATTGTCTATTAATATTTCTTCAATGAAATCAATTATGCGTGTGTGTGTGTTATATATTATTGAACAAAACTCTATAAACGACTTTACAACTATACACAACAAAGGAGTTTAGTGATCATGCCTTGGTTTAGTGGGCCATTCTCATGTGTTGTTTCAGTGGGTCATTATTATTATTATGTGTTGTTTTAGTGGGCCATTGTCATATGTTGTTTTAGTGGGCCATTCTCATGTGTTGTTTCAGTGGGCCATTATCATGTCTTGTTTCAGTGGGCCATTATCATGTGTTTGTTTAGTGGGTCATTATTATTATTATGTGTTGTTTTAGTGGGCCATTGTCATATGTTGTTTTAGTGGGCCATTCTCATGTGTTGTTTCAGTGGGCCATTGTCATATGTTGTTTTAGTGGGCCATTCTCATGTGTTGTTTCAGTGGGCCATTATCATGTCTTGTTTCAGTGGGCCATTATCATGTGTTTGTTTAGTGGGCCACTATCATGTGTTTGTTTAGTGGGCCACTATCATGTGTTTGTTTAGTGGGCCACTATCATGTGTTTGTTTAGTGGGCCACTATCATGTGTTTGTTTGGTGGGCCACTATCATGTGTTTGTTTAGTGGGCAAGTATCATGTGGTGTTCATGGAGGAGTCTAATCTGCTCCCTCTTGGCTCAGTGTGGAGTGAGGATGATGAGGAGGAGGAGTACGAGGAGGAGGAGGAGGAGGAGGAGGAAGATGAGGAGGAGGAGGAGGAGGAGGAGGAGGAGGAGGAGGAGGAGGAGGAGGAGGAGGTGGAGGAGGAAGAGGAGGAGGAGGAGGAGGAGGAGGAGGAGGAGGAGGAGGAGGAGATGGGGAGGAGGAGGAGGAGGAAAAGGAGGAGGAAGAGGAGGAGTGGGGAGGAGGAGGAGGTGGAGGAGGAGCAGGAGGGGTGGAGAGGAGGAGGAGAAGAAGAGAGGAGGAGGAGGAGGAGGAGTGGGGAGCAGGAGGAGGAGGAGGAGGAGGAGTGGGGAGCAGGAGGAGGAGGAGGAGTGGGGAGGAGGAGGAGCAGGAGTGAGGATGTGGGGAGGAGGAGGAGTGAAGAGAGGGGAGGAGGAGGAGAGCAGTGAGGGGTAAATCCAGTGGGCGGTGGGTGTTGACTCTGGGTCAGCAGCCAGTAAGGGGACCCAGCTCTGGGTCAGCAGCCAGTAAGGGGACCCAGCTCTGGGTTAGCAGCCAGTAAGGGGACCCAGCTCTGGGTCAGCAGCCAGTAAGGGGACCCAGCTCTGGGTAACCAGCCAGTAAGGGGACCCAGCTCTGGGTCAGCAGCCAGTAAGGGGACTCTGGGTAACCAGCCAGTAAGGGGACTCTGGGTAACCACGCTGCCCGTCCAGGTAGGAAGCCATCAGGCCTGCTGGTGACATCACTGGTAACCTAACACAGGACTGCAGGAAGACCTCCCCTCCCCTTGGAGTGGCAGTGTGAGTTAGACGACAGGGGGGGGGGGACCACCTCCATCTCCTGCCCCGTGTCGCCTCCCACATCCCCCCACCACCTCAGCACCTCCGCCCCCATCCACCCCCCGGCAACACCACCACCTTCCTTGTGTGTTGCCTTCTTCCACCCCCCAGCACCCCCACCACCTCCATCTCCTGCCCCGTGTCGCACCCACCCCCAATCCCACCACCACCACCTCCATCCACCCCCCCCCCCCGTACTCCCACCTCTGCCCCCACACACACCCTCCACCTCCGCCTCCATCCACCCCCTGGCACCACACCCTCTGCCCGCCTTCCTAGTGTGTCGCCCCCATCCACCACCACCACCTCTGCCCCCCCCCCCCCCCCAGCACCTCCTCCGTCCGTCCGCCCTCCTTGTTCCTTGTCCGAGGGGACCCAGAGTGGAAGCGGAGGAGGACTGGAGTCACGTTCCACTGGCAGAGTAGATCCTCCTGGCCGCTGGCCTCAAGCAGCAACCGTATCTCACTCACTCGTGGTGCATTCACGTTATTGCCCGTTTTTCATGGTAGGGCAACGAAACGCTGCCTATTCACTTGAATTGCCCGACTGTTGCCTAGCGACCCACTAGTTTGATGCCCTTTCGGTAGCCTACCGTCACATGGTAATCAAAAATTTCAAACAAGCAATTTAGGGTTAGGTTTAGGGTCAAGGTTAGGGTTAAGGTTAGGGTTAGGGTTAGGTTTAGGGTTAAGTAGGGTTAAGGTTAAGGTTAGGTTTAGGTTTAGGTTTAGGTTTAGGGGACATAAGGCGTAAGTACCGAAAGGGCGTCGAATTAGTGAGTCCCGAGTGTATCAGCAGTGTTCTGTCAGCACCCCCTCCCCGCCCCTGCAGACGCTTGGATAACCATAGCAGCAGTGGGGCAATTCAAGTGAATAGGCAGCGTTTCGTTGCCCTACCACGAAAAATGGGCAATAACGTGAATGCACCACGAAAATGTATCTATTTTTTTTCGTGAAGACTTTAGGAAAGGCGTGAGATAGGGCTCCACTGGCAGAGTAGATGTGGGCTGCAGCCGGAGGCCTCTGGGAGATTCGGGTCGCTCTGGATGATGCCTGGCCTCACGTCACGTCCACACTGTGGCAATCATTAGTCCTTCCTGACTCTGGGGCATTGCATCACGGACTGCCTTGTGTGCAGACCTAACTGTAAGAACTTGTCACATTTAACCTATTAAGACGTTATAAATTTGCTGTTACCAGAATGTCAATGACCAAGTCGTGGTGTGTTACTAAAGGCCCTGTGTTATGTCATCAGTTTTTTTTGTTTTTTTTGTTTGTCCTTTATTTAACCAGGAAGGTCCCGTTGAGTCACAGTGACTCTTCCCCCAGGGAGTCCTGGCCAAGAGGCAGCAAGTTAAAAGTTACAAAAGAAAAACATAAAAGACATGGAACAACGCTACCAAAACACTAGACGAGACAACAAAACATTTCATGTAACACAAGAAGACAAGACTCACATTTCTAGGATTAAAACTAAATTTAAAAAATGGTAAAAGAAGCATAGACCCATGAGCACCTCATTTTATGTTTTTGGCTTTATTTATGATAGTAGAGTGAAGATAGTAACAGGAAACGAGTTGGGAGAGAGAGAGATGGGGAAGGGCTGGCAAAGGACCCAGGCTGGGAATCGAACCCGGGTCGGCCGCATAGTAGACAAGTGCCTTACCGCTAGGCCACGGTAGGGCCTATGAGCACCTCATTTAAAAACAATTACAATGTTCTGTAAAACCAGACTTTAAAAGATTTTTAAAAGCATATACAGAGGGAAGTGTGTCTAACTGTAGCTTGTTTTGAAATTCGTTCCAAAGGTATGGGGCATAGAAGGAGAAAGAGATCTTTCCCAGTTCTGTTCTTATTGAAGGTGTGATTAACAGTATTTTATTTGTAGATCTTGTACAGTGAATATTGATGTTATATATCAGCAGATTTGAAATATATGGTGGTAATTTTCCTATTAATGCTTTAAGAGTAAAAATCAACAAATGAGACAAACAGTTTAACACTGATGAAAAGGTGCTCTCTACCAACATTTTTCTTGCTTTGAATGAAAAACATTTTCTTTGCCTAAAAAAGAATCCTAGCTTGGGTCTGAGTTTTTTTTATGAGGCACTCAATATGTGTACTGAATGACAATTTATCATCCAGCCATATTCCTTGGTACTTATTAAGGATAGACCGGTATCGGTATCGGGCCGATATTTGCATTTTTTAAGTGTATCGGTATCGGCCGATACGCGTGTAGTTTTGGCCGATACGCAATATTTATTATTTTATGTCATTCGACACTTTATTTTTTTATTACTTGATTGTTAGACATTACTTGATTGTTAGAGTGGGTGTTTAAATGTTACAAGTTCTACCTCAATTTGATAATGTTAAAGGAATGTTTATTTTTAACTTGAGACCTGGAATATTTGTCATTTTTTAACCTTTTTTTTTTAACCCATATCGGCCCCAAATATCGGGTATTGGAAATCGGAAATCGGCCAAGGGTGATGAAAAAAACAAATCGGTATCGCATCGGCCATTAAAAAACCTGTATCAGTCAACCCCTAGTACTTACAGGAAGACACCTTTTCTAGCTGTGTTCCATTTGCTGTAAGAATAGCATCATTACAAGGTTTGCGTGAACTTGTGAAAGCCATGAATTTAGTTTTTTTTTGGCATTTATCACTAAATTAAGTCCTACCAAGGAATTTTGTACTTTGTTAAAAGCAGACTGTAAATAATTCACAGCCTCCTGAACAGAGGAGGCAAAGGTGTACAATATTGTGTCGTAGGCATAAAGATGAACTTTTGTGTTACTTAGCGCCCCCTCCCCCAAGTTATTTATATAGATAGAAAACAAAATGGGGCCTAGAATTGATCCTTGTGGCATGCCCATTTTTACCTCTAGGGAGGAAGAGGTATTGTTACCAATAGTTACACACTGAGTCCTCCCACTCAAATAGTAGCCTACTATGGTAGCTACCTTTTCAATGACCATAACAGTGTTTCACTGGTGGAAGTGAAAATAAGGAGAAGCAGGAGAAACAGGCTGTCAGGCTGAAGACCACCCTCCCACATGCCTGTATGCAGTCTGGCAGTCATGTATGCCTGTATGCAGTCCTGCCTTCACGCCTGGCAACCCTGTATGCATGTCTGCAGTCCTGTATGCCTGTATGCAGCGCTGCCTTCTCGCCTGGCAACCCTGCATGCCTGTATGCATGTCTGCAGTCCTGTATGCATGTATGCATGTCTGCAGTCATGTATGCATGTATGCAGCCATGTCTTCAAGTCAGGCACCAACTCTGGGTGTTGTTGAGAAGAGGCAGTGCAGCTCAACTCAGATAACCCTCAAGGTCATCAGAGGAGAGGCGCATCTTGTCACCAGGCTAGGCAGGCAGCCGCTTGGTGAATAACAGATAAGAGCCTATAGATGGTGAATAACAGATAAGACTTAAGCCTATAGTAGTGGCCATGTTGAAGACCAAGTCAGGTGGCCACTCTGGGTGTTGGTGAGGAGAGGCAGTGCAGCTCAACTCAGATAACCCTCAAGGTCATCATGGATTAGTGCTCTACATGACCATAGTGGGAGAAAACATTTATACACAGACTTAGGCCTACAGAGTGATGGTTTTTGTTATTTTATAGGGTGACACTGAAGAAGGCTCTGTGCAGTCGAAACGTCTGTCATGTCAGTCCCTGCAATGTTAAAATGAAAAGAAAACAACAAGAAAGAAGACAAAATGAGTGCGATCCATTTCCTGCTACTAGATTACTTCAGAGACGCACCAACTGGACGGAAGTGCGCGGTGTGTGGAAGATAACTTTGTTATTTTATTGTAAAGAGATGTACTCGGTTGTAGGTGTTCTGGATCATTTCCCAGGTAGCAAGAACCGTTAAGAACAGTCGGCCCCATCTTGGCGGAATGTCAGCACTGTCGGCTGAGTGCCGGCTCGGCTGGATGCAGTAACTCATGCAGTCTCATGCAGTAACTGAGCCAACACTGAGCCGACACTGTCGGCATACGGTAATAGGACCATTATTGGGCCGCGGACAAAGCCAGAATCGGGCCGACTGTTTTCACTCGCGGAAAAAGAATCGGGCCAACAATGGGCCAGATAAACTTTGCTACCTGGGTTGCTTCCTGGTTGGCTTCATCTGTACTTATGTGTTTCACTAATCATCCTAACGTGAAATTATCAGCTTTGTCTGACATGGGCATACTGATGCTATTACTGTCATATATTTCATATATTTACAGCATTATACATGCATGTGCATATAGTTTTACACTCACTGTGTTCAGTAGGCCTAATTAGATTGACATTATTAGCATAGCTTAGCGCCACTTTTTTCACTATCACATCAGTTTTTGCACGCTGGTGAATTTAACATTCTTTTCTAAATATGTTTCATGATGTTTTTTTGGTTCCATAGATCCATTGCTACGTTAAATATGGTTATACTGTCAAACTAGGGCTAGGCCCAGAGTCTTGTCTAGGCTAATATCTACAGATAAGCAATTTCCTGAAATAGTGCTTATTGAAGTATGCTGCAATGAAAAGAACATGACAGAAAAAAACATAGAGAGAGAGAGAGAGAGAGAGAGAGAGAGAGAGAGAGAGAGAGAGAGAGAGAGAGAATATATTCCATTCCAAAAAGCACTCGGAATTCAACACCAATAAAATGTTGAATGATGTAAAAATGTAGATGTGATGTGATGATTGTGGTGATAATGGGAACGAAGCTGTTGGACTTTCAAATGAGGCAATCTGAGCTCAGCAGCCCAGTGGAGGAGACCAACTTCCTGCTGGCTCTCTGGTGGAGGAGACCAACTTCCTGCTGGCTCCCTGGTGGAGGAGACCAACTTCCTGCTGGCTCCCTGGTGGAGGAGACCAACTTCCTGCTGCTGGAGACCAACTTCCTGCTGGCTCCCTGGTGGAGGAGACCAACTTCCTGCTGGCTCCCTGGTGGAGGAGACCAACTTCCTGCTGGCTCTCTGCTGCTGGAGACCAACTTCCTGCTGGCTCTCTGGTTTGAGTCACGCTGTGCAGCTGCTCTGGAGTATTTTAAGATGATACAGTACTTGATGCCCCACACAGCGCGCACAAGACACAATGCCTACACCCGGCGCGCACAAGACACCATGCCTACACACGGCACGCACAAGACACCATGCCATTGCCTACAGTTGGATGATGGATTACCTTCACTACAGAGACCCCTCAGGTTTAAAGATTTAAGGTGTATGCACACACTGACCAGGAGGGAGCTCTTTGGCGGCGCATAGGGGCCAGGGTCCCCCTGCCAGTGGCTTTCGATTGCCAAACATATTGTAGGGGCTCCATTCTACTATATTTCGTGGGCCCAACGCCTCTGACACCCCCCCGTCCCAATACCAGTGCTCCGCCCCTGGCCCCAGAGCTTTCTGATGTGGAGACTGAGAGCATTACTTAAGAAGAGAGTTGGGATTACATGGGACCATCCTGACCTTCTCAGGCTTTAACGACTAGCAGGCGGCGCGCTGCCAAGATTTAGGCAGGATGAGGAGAGCGAGCAGACTAACTAGTGACAGAGACGGGCCAGTGAGAACGCGGCGAGCAGAGTAACTAGTGACAGACGGGCCAGTGGGAACGCGGCGAGCAGCAGACTAACTAGTGACAGAGACGGGCCAGTGAGAACGCGGCGAGCAGAGTAACTAGTGACAGACGGGCCAGTGGGAACGCGGCGAGCAGACTAACTAGTGACAGACACAGGCCAATGGGAACGCGGCGAGCAGACTAACTAATGACAGACACAGGCCAGTGGGAACGCGGCGAGCAGACTACAGAGATGGGCCAGTGGGAAAGCGGCGAGCAGCAGACTAACTAGTGACAGACACAGGCCAGTGGGGACGAGGCGAGCAGACTACAGAGACGGGCCAGTGGGAACGAGGCTACAGAGACGGGCCAGTGGGAACGAGGCTACAGAGACGGGCCAGTGGGAACGAGGCGAGCAGCAGACTATAGAGACAGAGATGGGCCAGTGGGAACGCGGCGAGCAGCAGACTAACTAGTTACAGAGACGGGCCAGTGGGAACGAGGCGAGCAGACTAACTAGTGACAGACACAGGCCAGTGGGGACGAGGCGAGCAGACTAACTAGTGACAGAGACAGACCAGTGGGAACGCGGCGAGCAGCCTAACTAGTGACAGAGACAGACCAGTGGGAGCGCGGCGAGCAGAGTAACTAGTGACAGACACAGGCCAGTGGGAACGAGGCGAGCAGACTACAGAGATGGGCCAGTGGGAACGCGGCGAGCGCAGAGTAATTAGTGCCAGAGACGGGCCAGTGGAAACGTACTGACCCCCTGCCCCCCATCCTGGGATACATCTTGAGACACTGCAAGGGGGTCAGCAGAGGGTTTAAAGGGTTAAAAGGAGGCCAGCTGTAACCTGGGCCTTCCTGCATCTCCAGCTGTAACACATTCAAACCTGCATCTCCAGGTCTGTTAAAGCTCTTTTCCAGACCACATATAAAAAAGGACCATCTGGGTAGAGGAAGCCCCCATGTAAGATTATCTGCTCAGAAGAGACAATCCTGCAGAACAGAACAGTGGTCTCGTTTCGACTCCATGCTCTGAACAGTGGTCTCGTTTCAACTCCATGCTCTGCATGCTGGCTGGTAGAATTCCTATTGGGCTCTCGGTGAGGGATCTGAATTTAAACAGCTGTGGGAGACGCTGGCTCATGGACACACAAACAGATTTTGAGCTTTGCTGAAGTTGATTCAGTCTGTGCTTAATCAACTCAAAGTCCAACAAAACACTGGGTGGAAGACAATAACTGGAACAAAAAGACAGAGGTGGGAAACACACGATTCGAAAGGAGGTGGGAGTTTGTGTGTGCGCTGGCAGATGCTTTGGAATCTGGCCCTGAAATGAACATGAACTGTCAGTGGGTCGCCAGAGATAGAATAGAATAGAATAGAATATACTTTATTTGTCATGCAAGCATGAAATTTATCTTTCGTCTCACCATAAAAACATACATGTACATTCACTCCATTAAAACACTCATTAAAACACTCATAACAAACATAAAAACACATAAAAAACATTGCACATATCCCCTGTGATGTGCTGTACTGAGTCCACTCTCATTGAAAGAACTGAGGAGGAACATGGGAGGACGACCCTGCAGAACGCATTGCTAAGATGACTGAAATATGCTTCTTGTATCACACACAGAGTAGAAACGATTGAGTCATTGGCATCTACAATGCTGCACACACATGCTCATAAAAAAACAAACAGAGCTAGTGATTCACACTAATTTCCTCCCTCTCCTTGAACTCTTACAAGGGACGACATGTTGTTTTTATGGCTGCATCTTCACATTCAATCTAAAACACAACGGTTTAACGCACCTGTTCACAGGGAGACCTGGGGGGCTTTTGGCTGCATCAGTCTTCACTAATGACCCCCCAGGTAAAGGCCTCCCATTGGGACGATGTCCTTTCCCCAACAGGGTGTAGGATGGGATGGGAGGATGCACTTCCTTCCTTCCTTCCTTCCCACAGGACTAAGTGGAGTTTGCTTAACGGCAGGCTGTGCAGCCTTTTAAACCCCAGGACCATTCATCACCCGGCTCTGGTTCAACCCCAGGACAAATCACTGTGCTCACTCTCTCTCTCTCCCTCTCCCTCTCTCTCTCTCTCTCTCTCTCTCTCTCTCTCTCTCTCTCTCTCTCTCTTTCTCTCTCTTTCTCTCTCTCTCTCTTCCTCCCAGCCCCTCTCTCTCTATTCCTCTCTCTCTCCCCTCTCTCTCTCTCTCTCTCTCTCTCTCTCACTCTCTCTTTCACTCTCTCTCTCTCTCACACTCTCTCTCTTTCTCTCTCTCCCTCTCTCTCACTCTCTTTCTCTCTCTCTCTCTCTCTCTCTCTCTCTCTCTCTCTCTCTCTCTCTCTCTCTCTCTCTCTCTCTCTCTCTCTCTCTCTCTCTCTCGTAGACAAATATGATGCAGAATAGCTTGGTTTGGGCAATTCCAACGTTACGGATGTGACGTTTGGACTCAAAATGACAACACATGATCTAGTTTTACAGTATTTCTCAATTGGTTTTGTATATTTCTCGAATCTCTCTCGCAATTTGCAAAACATAATATTCATTCTCAAAACAGCTTTAACAAATGGCAAAACACTGTGGATAACCTGCAAAACCGAGTCTCTTGCTCAAAACCCTTATTTTGTCTTTCAAAACCAAGTTGTTGTGTCAATGAACGTATCAGCGCCAGCAGAATGGTTAGTCATTGTGTCATAGTGTATGGACAAGCTATTGAAATCAATTTATCATGTTGTCAATTGAATAGTACACTCTTGAGGTTCTTTTCTGAAGTGAAATGTTGTTCAGATTGGATGGGAAATGTTGTAAATTCGGCTTTATATTACATTGATCAGATAAGATTGAGATAGTTTCATGCATTCAGTGACAAAGCTATTTGAGTGATATGACAAAAGCAATTGATAATGTACGAAATCACTGAGAATTGTACACAGCCATGGCATGGTGGACGAGAGCATTTGCTATATGCCGAAAACAATGAGAAACTGATTTGACCATGTGCACAGGTAACACCAGGAAGTCACAATTGAACAAAGAATTTTGAGAATCATTATTCTGTTGTGAGAAATGTACAAAACCAATTGAGAAAAACTGTAACCCCTTAACCTTCGGGGCTATTTTTGAGTTTTATTTCCTGTGCCTGCATACTTTGACCTATCATGAAGTGGGTACCATTTGAAAGAAGAGACTCCGTAGAATCCGCAGGAGGTGACAGGAACATGTTGTGATATACTGCCAAGGACTTACAGGGGTTTGAACGTCTTTTTTTCTGACAGGCGGTTTTAGAAACTCTTGGAAATTACTACATTTCAGCAGTTTAGCTGATATATTTGGCCTTGGAAACACATTTGGTACTTACTCAAAGGTCCACAGAAGCTGTTTGTCAAAGGGGATCTTGTTACAGCTATATAGGCTATGACCTTTCTCAAGACAATTATGTGTGGATATGCACATGCTTTTTGCCATATGTTTTATTGTAGACCTTTTGATTAGTCAAAATGCACCCCACAAATAAGGTCTCACTGTTCAAGAACAGTTTGAGCTAGAAGCCTCATGATGGTCTCAAATGAAAGCTTACCCCTTGAGGTGTTCTACAGTCATCTGACGTAGTTGGATATGCCTTTTGGGTAGTATTACAGAGATGTTACTGTACAGTACTGTACGGTACTGTACGTACAGTAAAAGCATGGGAAGAAAGGAGCATTCTTGAGCAGATTTGGGATTCCTCTGCCCCTGGGTGTAACACAGAAGAGCTATATGACTCATTTGAACACGTGGACTCTAGACTATCATTCAGTTTTTGAATGGAGTTTCTAGCTCTTGCTTTGAGGGAGCTGCAGTCATTCAAAGCAAATGAGCCAACACAAAGCTGCGTAAAACAGGACCTGCCTACTTCTCTTCTAAGGCTTGTCTTTCAGGGTAGGAATGTCACAGAGCCACTCCAGTGGTACCCATGTAATCAGCAGGGCCTGGGGGTCATGATCATATGAAATATATAGAAGTGTAGGCAAAAACAGCACAATTCTTGAGAAAAAAAATGTGATCGTTTTTTCCACAATAAAGTGGTTTAGTTTGAGTGGAGTTGCACAACTTGTAGTTGAAAAAGAGTAAAAAAAGAATACACTTTCATAAACCTTGAATTGTAACAGACATTTTGAGACCATGATGATAAGGATATGTTCATGTTTAGATCTCATCCTAGGAAGGTAGGGAGACATCAGGCGGGGGGTGCTCAAATTTGAAAGGTGACATTGTGTAATAAATTGATAATAATGCACATGTAATATTTTCAAATCCCTTAGTAGTGTTAGTAGTGCTAGGTGTGTTCCTGAGGTCCCCCGGGTCGCCTTTGGTTTGTATTGTATTGTGCTGTAGCCTATGTTTTAAAGACCTCCCATATTAGAGAAGTGTGTGTGTGTGTGTGTGTGTGTGTGTGTGTGTGTGTGTGTGTGTGTGTGTGTGTGTGTGTGTGTGTGTATGTGTGTGTATGTGTGTGTGTGTGTGTGTGTGGGGGGGGGGGGGGGGGGGGTGGCGGGGAGGGGGGTGCATATCAAATTGTCAGTTAGGTCAAATACTGTCAGTTAAATATTAATGCGTCCTCCACTTGTGCTTGTGGCCTCGACCAGGAAGTAATACGTTGTGATGACATCACTGACAACAGCATTATATTTCAATATCTCGCAAAAGCTCAATTGTAAAGTCATTTTTTCACTGGATGGTGAATGAAGAATAGTCCCCTGAAAATTGTTTTGGCTTGGATGACAACGGGGAAACTTAATTGTTTTCTCCTTGGAGGCAGGGCATCAGCAAAATGTGAGGCCACAAACCCAAGTGGAGGACACAAGGTCACATATTGGGATGCACCCTGTGTGTAAGTCAAGCTCCTTCCTACTGTAACATGCTTCCCTGTGGGCTACGGGGCTTGTGATGGCGAGTGGGGGAAAGCCCCTCAAAGGTCACTCTGCACTGGTTGGCGGAGGGGAAACGTTATTGTTTTCACCATGGAGGAGGAGGGGCGACACAGAGGAAAGAGGACACAGGCCAGAGGAAAGGACTGAAGAAAATATTTGACCGCATTATTAGTGCATGGGTGGGAGAGCACACTACTGAGTAGTGTAAGAGTAGCCTTCTATGGTAGACCACACAGGGCTGCAGTGTAGTGTAGAGTAGTGTAGTGTAGAGTAGAGTACTGTGGGCCTATGGTAGACCAAACAGGGCTGCAGTGTAGTGTAGAGTAGTGTTGAGTTGAGTTGTGTAGAGTACTGTGGGCCTATGGTAGACCAAACAGGGCAGGAGTAGTGTAGAGTAGTGTTGAGTTGAGTTGAGTTGAGTTGTGTAGAGTACTGTGGGCCTATGAGACCACACAGTGCCGAGTAGTGTAGAGTATTGTAGTGTAGAGTAGAGTACATAGGAGACCACACTACTATTGGAGTAGAGTAGAGTATTAAAGGCCTATGTGAGACCACACTACTATTGGAGTAGTGTAGAGTATAATAGGCCTATAGGAGACCACACTACTATTGGAGTAGTGTAGAGTATAATAGGCCTGTGTGAGACCACACAGTGCTCAGTAGAGTAGAGTATAATAGGCCTATGTGAGGCCACACAGTGCTGAGTAGTGTAGAGTATAATAGGCCTATGTGAGACCACACTACTATTGGAGTAGAGTAGAGTATAATAGGCCTATGTGAGACCACACAGTGCTCAGTAGAGTAGAGTATAATAGGCCTATGTGAGACCACACAGTGCTCAGTAGAGTAGAGTATAATAGGCCTATGTGAGACCACACAGTGTTGAGTAGAGTAGAGTAGAGTATAATAGTCCTGTGAGACCACACAGTGTTGAGTAGAGTAGAGTATAATAGGCCTATGTGAGACCACACAGTGCTCAGTAGTGTAGAGTATAATAGTCCTATGTGAGACCACATAATGTAGAGTATAATAGGCCTATGTGAGGCCACACAGTGCTCAGTAGAGTAGAGTATTATAGGCCTATGAGGCCACACAGTGCTGAGTAGAGTAGAGTATAATAGGCCTATGAGGCCACACAGTGCTGAGTAGAGTAGAGTATAATAGGCCTATGTGAGACCACACAGTGTTGAGTAGAGTAGAGTATTATATGCCTATGTGATGTGAGACCTATGTGAGACCACACAGTGCTCAGTAGAGTAGAGTATAATAGGCCTATGTGAGACCACACAGTGCTCAGTAGAGTATAATAGGCCTATGTGAGACCACACAGTGTTGAGTAGAGTAGAGTATAATAGGCCTATGTGAGACCACACAGTGCTCAGTAGAGTAGAGTATAATAGGCCTATGTGAGGCCACACAGTGCTGAGTAGTGTAGTGTAGAGTAATAGGCCTATGTGAGACCACACTACTATTGGAGTAGAGTAGAGTATAATAGGCCTATGTGAGACCACACAGTGCTCAGTAGAGTAGAGTATAATAGGCCTATGTGAGACCACACAGTGCTCAGTAGAGTAGAGTATAATAGGCCTGTGAGACCACACAGGGCAGGTCTGGCCTACTTAGCTTCCACACTCCTCCTGTTAACTTCATTAGGCCCTGATGAGGTGGAGGGCTCCCCCCACGTATCTGGAAACTTCCTCTCTGCAGCCATCAGCCCAGGGCACCTCCTCTCTGCATTAGCCCAGTACACCTCCTCTCTGCAGCCATCAGCCCAGGGCACCTCCTCTCTGCATTAGCCCAGGGCACCTCCTCTCTGCATTACCCCAGTACAGGGCACCTCCTCTCTGCATTAGCCCAGGGCACCTCCTCTCTGCATTAGCCCAGGGCACCTCCTCTCTGCATTAGCCCAGTACACCTCCTCTCTGCATTACCCCAGTACAGTACACTACTTCAGGGCACCTCCTCTCTGCATTACCCCAGTACAGTACACTACTTCAGGGCACCTCCTCTCTGCTAGCCATTACCCCAGTACAGTACACTACTTCAGGGCACCTCCTCTCTGCATTAGCCCAGTACAGTATACTACTTCAGGGCACCTCCTCTCTGCATTACCCCAGTACAGGCCAGGGCTTCAGGGCACCTCCTCTCTGCATTAGCCCAGTACAGTACACTACTTCAGGAATCCTCTTCTCTGCATTACCCCAGTACAGGGCTTTAGGAATCTGACCCCGCCAAATGGGAATCCCCCTTTAATAGAAATCCCTGCTGCTGAATAGGCCCCATTGTGTCTGCAAGGCCGGGATGAGCGGCAGCCTTGACTGGACTATTCTACATGAGGCCATCTCATCATGTCTTAGACGGACGGGCAGATGTTTCTAATGCTGCTATGCTAATGTGTGTGTGTGTGTGTGTGTGTGTGTGTGTGTGTGTGTGTGTGTGTGTGTGTGTGTGTGTGTGTGTGTGTGTGTGTGTGTGTGTGTGTGTGTGTGTGTGTGTTTGTGTGTGTGTATGTGTGATAGTGAGATTGTGTGCGTGTGTGTGTGTGTATGTGTGTGTGTGTGTGTGTGTGTGTCTGCATGTGTGTTTGCACATGCCTGCTGTGGGTGTGTCTGTCTATGCCTGTGTGTGTGTGTGCACGCGGCTCTGTGCATGTGCGATTCTGCATGAGTCCATCTAATCATGTCTTAGACCAACGGGCAGATGTTTCTAATGCTGCTATGCTAATGTGTGTGTGTGTGTGTGTGTGTGTGTGTGTGTGTGTGTGTGTGTGTGTGTGTGTGTGTGTGTGTGTGTGTGTATGTTTCTAATGCTGCACTTTTACCACACAAAAAACTGAACCGATTTCAAAATTCAAGCGTTTTCACCTGAACTGACATAACAGACAACATGATTTTTTGTTTAGTTTAGTTTAGTTTATTGGTTTATTTCAACAGGGACCATGTGCAAAGTACATTAGTTACATAGTAAAGAGATGACCTGCACCAGATTATAGCTAATAGCTAATTTCCATCTGCAGTCCCTGGGCAGGTAAAAAAAAACAAACAAACATAAGATAGTCTTCAGCAGAGCTAATATCATGATGATGAGGATTACTATTCTGTTGAGGACAGATGATACATATTTGTGCCTCGTTTGCCATTCATGCAGTAGCCTACGCACTCGCATATCTGAAGAAGCTTACTGCAAGTAGATGAGATTTCAAACTAGAGATGCACAGGATCCAATATCTGGTTCCGGATCCGGCAGGATAATAGGGTTTTTCACAGGATCCGGATCCGGTTCCAGGATCCAGGATCCGGTAGCCGAGGCTTTTCAGTCAAAATAGTTTGAGACAACGTGATAAAAAGGGCCCACGTGTGTGAGTAGGCTATGTGTTTCAACCCTTTCGTAGGATCCGGTATCCGGTTCCGGATCCGGCAGGATCTTAAGCAGTGGATCCGGTATCCGGCAGGATCCTAAAAATCAGGATCCGGTGCATCTCTATTTCAAACATTTCATATGCTACTTCTGGCCTACTTCACTTTCCACGTCTCAAACATCTTAATCTGAACATTTTCCCCTCCAGGGCCACCTAATTATAGAACTTGTTTACAATGTCACAAAAGTATAATGAAATATTTATCAAGAGGGACGGTTTTTAGTTGCATTCACTTTTACATTAAAAAAAATTGACTTTAAAATAATCGTGAGGAAATGATGTACAATGTGTACACTATATGTCTATGCCATGACATCAACATGGTAAGCAGCACATGTGGAGATGAAGGTGGGATTCATTAATACAACAGTGAAATGAGAAAACTAAAATGCATGAAGTCAAAGCTAATGTCTGTGGTCTTTATGAATTACATGACTGAGAATTTTCAATACCAACATACACACCCAAGATGCCCCCTGCAGACATCAAAGCATGCATTTATAAATATATTTATAATATGCCTACATAAATGTATTACTTTAATTCCAACTTTATTTCTATTGTTTGGTAACATCTGTTTTCACAGTGTAGCCTATGTGTGTTTAAAATGGTTCCTTTGCAGATTATTTTGTCCCGGGCCCCGCCAAAGCTGTCAGTTGAGAAGCATGATTACAGACATGATTACAGACATCGATTACAGACATGATTACAGACATCCATTACAGACATCGATTATAGCATCATGATTACAGACATCGATTACTGACGTTGATTACAGACATGATTACACACATCGATTACAGCATGATTACAGACGTGGGAATGAGGTGTGAACTGGGGAAATATGTCGATGTCTGTGTGTGAATATCTGATGACAGATGACAGTACCATGCCATTGGTAGACACACACACACACACACACAGAGTGACTGACTGATGGACAGAAGCATGCGACGCACACACACACACACACACACACACACACACACACACACACACACACACACACACACACACACACACACACACACACACACACACACACAGACTGATGGACAGAAGCATGCGACACACACACACACACACACACACACACACACACAGAGTGACAGACTGATGGACAGAAGCATGCGACGCACACACACACACAGATGCAAATAGACTGAAGGAGAGGCGCGCACAATGCACACAACGCACACGCACGCATATGTGTGTGCATTTTTGCCCGCAAGCTTTCTTTTTAGTGTGTTCCAATAAGCATTTAGTCACAGCTGGTTCCTATTCTATAACCCCTCTCTCCCCACCTCCCCCGATACCCTGCCAGGACTGGACTGGGGGAGAAAATAGGGCCCGGGCACTTTTGGTTTAAAGGGGCCCCTCATAATTAGCGGCGCAGAGCTGACTCACTGGTGGGCCCCGCACCCTCGTGGGCCCCTATTTTCAGATTTTCTTTTTTTTAAATTTTAATTTAATTTCTGAAAATAGGGGCCCAGGGGGGTGCGGGGCCCACTGGGTAATGCCCGCTATGCCAGATGGCCAGGAGCCCACGAGAGTGCGGGGCCCACTGGGTAATGCCCGCTATGCCAGATGGCCAGGAGCCCACGAGAGTGCGGGGCCCACTGGGTAATGCCCGCTATGCCAGATGGCCAGGGGCCCAGGGGGGTGCGGGGCCCACTGGGTAATGCCCGCTATGCCAGATGGCCAATAGGGGCCCACGAGAGTGCGGGGCCCACTGGGTAATGCCCGCTATGCCAGATGGCCAGTCCAGCCCTGTTCCCCTGCTGTGAAGGCCCCCAAGGGAGCTGATTCAGGGAGGAGGTACCTTAGCCCCCCCCACATCCACCCCCCCCCCACACACACACACATGGAACCCAATCAGCTGTGTAATGGTTATGAATCCAGAGGGCGGAACCCCCCTGTGTGTGTGTGTGTGTGTGTGTGTGTGTGTGTGTGTGTGTGTGTGTGTGTGTGTGTGTGTGTGTGTGTGTGTGTGTGTGTGTGTGTGTGTGTGTGTGTGTGTGTTTTTGTGTGTGTGTGTGTGTGTGTGTGTGTGTGTGTGTGTGTGTGTGTGTGTGTGTGTGAGTGTGTGCACGTGCCTGCTGTGGGTGTGTCTGTATAAGCCTGTGTGTGTGGGTGTGTCTGTGTATGCCTGTGTGTGTGTGCGACTGTGTGCATGTGCCAACGTTTGTGTGAAGTGTGTGTGTGTGTGTGTGTGAGAGAGAGAGAGAGAGAGAGAGAGAGAGAGAGAGAGAGAGAGAGAGAGAGAGAGAGAGAGAGAGAGAGAGAGAGAGCGAGAGCGAGAGAGAGCGAGAGAGTGTGTGTGTGTCACTGCGTGTGTGTGTGTGTGTGTGTTCACGTGCCTGAAGTCTGCATTTTCCAGATAGGTGATGAACTTCCCCTTTACATGAAACTGAAGCTGCAGCACTTTGATGCTGAAGTTGCAATTGGTCACCCAGAGCAACCGTGACAACAGAGACCTGCTAAAACAAATACAGGCTATGCCCTCTCATGTAAACTAATATAATGAATAATAATACAGGCATATGCCCTCTCTCTTCATATAAACTAATATAATACAGGCCTATACTCTCTCTCTCTCTCTCTCTTCATATAAACTAATATAATGAATAATAATACAGGCCTATACTCTCTCTCTTCATATAAACTAATATAATACAGGCCTATACTCTCTCTCTCTTCATATAAACTAATATAATGAATAATAATACAGGCCTATACTCTCTCTCTTCATATAAACTAATATAATACAGGCCTATACTCTCTCTCTCTCTTCATATAAACTAATATAATGAATAATAATACAGGCCTATACTCTCTCTCTCTCTTCATATAAACTAATATAATGAATAATAATAATACAGGCCTATGCCCTCTCTCTCTCTTCATATAAACTAATATAATGAATAATAATACAGCCTTATACTCTCTCTCTCTTTATACAAACTAATACTCGTATGTAGGCTCAGGTGCTAGAGCCGGGTTTCAGAAAATAAGCCGTGCCACATTTTACTTGAGTAACCAAAGGACTTCACTAATTACCTCATCTAAATGACTTCATACAGTAACGAGAGCCACCTGCGCTGGTGAAAAACAAAACTCTACGCTCACATTTTAGCCTGCATAGTCTTGTTACCAGAGATGTGTTGTTAAGAATGTGTAAAGTACTCTTACCAATGTAATTACACTACATGATCAACTCACATCATTTTACAGTAATTCCTGTATGAAGGTAGATAGGCTACATGGCAAGATGTCCCTCTAAGATCTTATTTTTGTTGGTCCTTTTGACTTCCTTGATGATAGTACAGTTGGAGAGGTAGACAGGAAGCAAAAAGGCCGAGAGAGGGGGTTGGCAAATGACCCTGGCCGGAATCGAACCTGTACTGGGTTGGCAAATGACCCTGGCCGGAATCGAACCTGTACTGGGTTGGCAAATGACCCTGGCCGGAATCGAACCTGTACTGGGTTGCCAACAGGGGCGTTGCTAGACCTATTTTACAGGGGCACGTGCCTGGGTGTTGATTTACTGTGCCCCGGTATGAGTTTAACAAAAGAAAACAACAATCTTGCTATCTTGGAGTTTAGCTCAAATTTAGCATACAGAGTAATCTACAGAATGTGCACAAAATAGTGTACATGCACTACTTGCAATAATACAATTAATTGAAAAGCCTTTTAAAATAAATAACCCCAAAAAAAAATTGCCTGCGCACTTTGCGCGCTAGCATTATGTCTTGGTGCCCTTCTGTGCCCCTGTCCTATAGCATTGGGTCTGCTGACGCCCCTGGATGCCAATGTAGCTGCTCAGTGCCCAACCGTTAGAGCCACAGTGGGACCGCAAGATGTCCTTATACAGTTTGTCTGTATTATTGATAGACTAGACCTTCCACATGTAGGTTATGCTTTCTCTGTCTGCATATGTTTCATGGTTTGCAAGCAACAACATTGTTCTGTAATTTGGAGAGTATAGTTCCTATGTTTGACATGCACAATGTCTCAATCTCAAGATCAGAGGTGGTTGTGGGGGTGGAGAGAGAGAGAGAGAGAGAGAGAGAGAGAGAGAGAGAGAGAGAGAGAGAGAGAGAGAGAGAGAGAGAGAGAGAGAGAGAGAACTCGTCAGCCCTGCTGTTCCTATGGGAAGGCATTAGGACCTGGGAGGAAGTCCGCGCGGCGCTGGAAGCACATGCTTCGCTATTCAGGCACTTTGTCTGTTCGTCTGTAAACTGTTTTACAGCTCGGCGTCGGTCGGTCCTCTCCAAACCATGGACCCGATGCGCGTCGGATTTTCTTTGTAATGTTTCGTGTTTCGCTATTTGGGGTTGTTTGTTGACAACAGATCGTCTATATTCCTGTTGGAAACTTTGAGGCACGGGTTGGACTGGCGCTGGCGAGTTCATGTGGGATTTTCTAACGGTTTCTCGGTGATGGTCGTATTTCAGGAAGTGGCTTAGAGGCTCCGTGCACCGTATCAGCTGTTCTGCTGTATATTATGGTCGCGCTGTCGTGACATGATGTTTGGACTGTCCGCTCACCCCAAGCCGGTCAACATGGCAACCCGGCGATGGACACACAAGTTGACAGCACTTCTTCACGTCATTTTTCTGACAACTTGCTTCGGTGGCAGTCTTTCACTCCGCATAACTAAGGGTGAGTCCATTGACATAGGCTAATACTATTTTTAACGAATCGTGGTTGAAATTCGAATCTGGTTTTATCCGTCACAACAAATGTGTGGAAGATTGGATGGCAGTCTGACGCAAAGCCTATATTTAGTTATAGGCTAGGCGTGCTTCCCAAATAGTCAATGAATAGGTTATAACAATGGAATGCGTTCTCAAAACAATTAAGGTAGGCTATGGCTTTTGCAAGTAGTTCTGGTATCTTGTCACATATTCACAATGATGAAAATCGGGTCTTCCCTACCCATTGACCCCTCTTGAATAGCCTAGGTGGTATTTCGCCAGAAGTCGTTAAATTGTTGCCAAAAAGTAGAATCGAATGGGAATTAAAACGTTTAGGTGCAACATTTAAAACCAATGAGAAACAACCAAGTAACCACCTGAGAACTCATTTAGTAGCCTACATTTGGCAACTAAGGTTTATAGAAGACTACGCTACAGCCAACAACTTGAGCATCATTGCATGTGAATGATTGAAGACTACCAAAGGTAGAGAGAGACAAGACTGAGGGAGGTAAAGACACGGTGAGGATGAAGGATGTGAGCCTTAACCAGACCTGGGGCGTCAGGGTCAGGGAGAGCCACAGTCACAGCAGGGGGCTGTATTGGTCTGTGCGAGGTGACCACCCCTGGAGACAGTGAGGTCCTTCAACTTCATGTATAGTTTTATGCGCATTTACTGGAATGTTATCGCACATTGTTGCATCAACTAGGCCTAAACATTCTCCGATTTCCTCTGTCGTCATATCAGCTCGCTCGCTTTCTCATATAATAAGAGTTAAGCACAACAATTACCTCTTAATGTATGTCCTCTACAAGTCTTCTGTTGTCCAGTCTTGCACTTTAAATGTCTGTATGAGCACTGTCTATGTCCATACTGTCTTATGTCCATGTATTGTCTATGTACTGTCTATGTCTATACTGTCTATGTCCTTACCTAGATTAGTCTGTCTGTATGGGAAAGCAAGAAATGTAATTTCAAATTCTTTGTATGACCAGTGCATGTAAAGAAATTGACAATAAAACCTACTTGACTTGACTTGAGTTAGTGTGTATGAGAGCACAGTGATTAGTTGGGGTTGAACCAGAGCCGGGTGATGAATGGTCCTGCGGTTTAAAAGGCTGCACAGCCTGCCGTTAAGCAAACTCCACTTAGTCCTGTGGGAAGGAAGGAAGGAAGTGCATCCTCCCATCCCATCCTACACCCTGTTGGGGAAAGGACATCGTCCCAATGGGAGGCCTTTACCTGGGGGGTCATTAGTGAAGACTGATGCAGCCAAAAGCCCCCCAGGTCTCCCTGTGAACAGGTGCGTTAAAGCACTGCTGTGTTACAGATTGAATGTGTAGATGCAGCCATGAAACAGCATGTTGTCTCTTGTAAGAGTTCAAGGAGAGGGAGGAAATTAGTGTGAATCACTAGCTCTCTGTTTTTATGAGCATGTGTGCGCAGCATGCTTTTGAAATGATATTTCTTTTTTTTAATGGTTTCAGTTTAGCTTTAGGTCACAATCGTTTCTACTCCGTGTGTGATACAAGAGGCATATTTCAGTCCTCTACTCCGTGTGTGATACAAGAGGCATATTTCAGTCCTCTTAGCAATGCGTTCTGCAGGGTCGTCCTCCTATGCTCCTCTTCAGTTCTTTCCCCGAGATTGGACTCAGTATAACACATGTCTGGCAACCAACTGTGAGTTCATGTTCATTTCAAGGCCAGACTCCATAGCATCTGCCAGAATGCACACAAACTCCCACCTCCACCAAACTCCCACCTCCACCAAACTTCCACCTCCTTTCGATCGTGTGTTCCCCCCCTCTGCCTTTGCTTCCAGTTATTGTCTCCTCTCCATCCAGTGTTTGTTGGCCTTTGAGTTGATTAAGCACAGACTGAATCAACTTCAGCAAAGCTCAGAATCTGTTTGTGTGTCCATGAGCCAGCGTCTCCGACAGCTGTTTAAATTCAGATCCCTCACCGAGAGCCCAATAGGAATTCTACCAGCCATCAGAGTATGTGAAACCAGACCACTGTTCTACAGAGCATGGAGTCGAAACGAGATACTCTCCTGCAGGATTGTCTCTTCTGAGCAGATAATCTTACATGGGGGCTTCCACTACCCAGATGGTCCTTTTTTATATGTGGTCTGGAAAAGAGCTTTAACAGACCTGGAGATGCAGGTTTGAATGTGTTACAGCTGGAGACGCAGGAAGGCCCAGGTTTGAATGTGTTTCAGCTGGCCTCCTTTTAACCCTTTAAACCCTCTGCTGACCCCTTGCAGTGTCTCAAGATGCATCCTAGGATGGGGGTCATGGGGCAACACGTTCCCACTGGCCTGTGTCACTAGTTACTCTGCTCGCCTCGTTCCCATTGGCCTGTGTCTGGCACTAGTTACTCTGCTCGCCTCGTTCCCATTGGCCTGTGTCTGGCACTAGTTACTCTGCTCGCCTCGTTCTCGCCGGCCTGTCTCTGTCACTAGTTAGTCTGCTGCTCGCCGTGTTCCCACTGGCCCATCTCTATAGGCTGCTGCTCGCCGCGCTCCCACTGGTCTGTCTCTGTCACTAGTTAGTCTGCTCGCCGCGTTCCCATTGGCCCGTCTCTGTCACTAGTTAGTCTGCTGCTCGCCGCGTTCCCACTGGCCCGTCTCTGTCACTAGTTAGTCTGCTCGCCGCATTCCCACTGGCCCGTCTCTATAGGCTGCTTCCCTCGTTCCCACTGGCCCGTCTCTATAGGCTGCTTCCCTCGTTCCCACTGGCCCGTCTCTGTCACTAGTTAGTCTGCTGCTCGCCGCGTTCCCACTGGCCCGTCTCTGTCACTAGTTAGTCTGCTCGCCTCGTCCTGCCTAAATCTTGGCAGCGTCTGCTAGCTGTTAAAGCCTGAGAAGGTCAGGATGGTCCCATGTAATCCCAACTCTCTTCTTAAGTAATGCTCTCAGTCTCCACATCAGAAAGCTCTGGGGCCAAAAAAACCCAAAACATGTGTTCTGGTCTGAAGAGCCACAGCGTGAAATTTGGCATGTGTTTTATGTCACATTCGCTCTAAGTGTGGGAACCTTGAGTCCCAACTCTGCAATACCACCTACTCACCCCCCCAGTGTTTGTTTGTTGCACACTGCAACACCCCCATGTGCTTCTAAACCACATTTCAAACAGACATGTTTCTAGCACCAGCATAGTACATATTCCGATAATAATACCACATTCAATGGCCACAAGTGCTATTTTTGGATCACCAACAAGTGAGAGTGGGGCTCACTCCGTCACAAGCAATATTTCAAATGAAATTGAGAAGATATACACATTCTTCACATTTCATCAAAAATTAACCATTGCCATATTAAGCGTGCCACATGAGCATGTCCATTTTCCAGGAATGCCTCTGACTTCCAAACAAAACTGCATGTGTTCCTTGAACACAACACTGTTCGGTGAGTAGGGGAAGCACGACTGACTGTATGTACTAGAACTTCCATGCAGATGTGTTGCGATAACAACCGCAGGAGGCCTCGGCTCTGTCCTCTGCATTCATAAAGCACCATGCAGGACTGTGGATCCTAGAAAATGGACACGCTCATTTTCTCTCTTAACATGGCAATGGTTGATTTTTGATGAAATGTGACGAATGTATATCTTTTCAATTTCATTTGAAATATTGCTTGTGACTGAGTGAGCCCCACTCTCTCACTTGCTGGTGATCCAAAAATAGCACTTGTGGCCATTGAATGTGGTATTATTATCGGAATATGGACTATGCTGGTGCTAGAAACATGTCTGTTTGAAATGTGGTTTAGAAGCACATGGGGGTGTTGCAGTGTGCAACAAACAAACAAACATTGGGGGGTGAGATGAAAGGGTACCACGGACTGAGAAAGCAGCAATGCAAAATGTGAATTGTGTTTATAAGTTTGGAGCTGTAATGGGAGGGAAGCATAGAAAGTGTTGACTGAAGTAACATCTGAAGTGCTGGAATATTGCCATGAAGCGCAATTTACCTTAAAGAAAAGCACAACGTTGCCCTGGCGGCCACACAATCTCTGCCCCTCTCAGCAGTTCTTTCTCTTGCCATTGAGGGTTTTGGAAGTCCTCCGTGGTCCACATTGATGTTGGCACGCTACGCTATGCTATGCTACGCTATGCAATGCTACGCTACACTATAACTACGCTATGCTATGCTACGCTACGCTACGCTACGCTATGCTACACTATACCAGGGGCTGTTCACTCACGGAACTTCCTGTTAGCCACAATTGGCTAACCCTAACCACGGGACAGTGCAAAATGAATGGGTGTCAATGGAGTTTTTTACCATTATCATTTTTGTGATTTTCTATAATTTTTTGTCCTGAAATATTAATATTAAGTTCGAAGCTAGAAATAATAAGACCCCATTTGAGTAGCGTTTCGATTATTTTGCGCCACTAGATTATTATATACTGGGTCACAAAGCTCAATTTTTATGGGGCCAAACCCATAAACATTAGCGCGATGCTAGCGAGTACAGGTTGAAATCTTCTAACCTGCTGTAAAACTACACACCTGTGCGATTGTTAAACAACAGCCTATTGTTAAACAACAGTCATAGTGCTTACCAGGAATGTTTTGTTGATGATATTTGTGACTGGCAATCGCAGTAGCAATGTATTTAGCATGGGTTCCCCTGTCCATTCCATACATTTTCCCACATGAAGGACTGGCCCACGCTCGTTACTGCATTATGCATGCAAAGCTAACTGGCTACAATGGGAACCAATGAGACTGAGCCTTCTCCCTGTTAGAGGTTCTCTGACAATGCTATGCTACGCTATGCAATGCTACGCTACACTATAACTACGCTATGCTATGCTACGCTACGCTACACTATAACAGCTGTGGAGCTGGACCTGCTGATGCCTCTACAGCACGAGGGCATGAATGGGGCTTTTAGCTGGCTGCATTTTTTTTGCCCGTTTCAGAATAAATGGGTGTAGTGATTGTAATTGCTTAAGCCCTCATAGCTTACAAAGAGAGAGAGAGAGAGAGAGAGAGAGAGAGAGAGAGAGAGAGAGAGAGAGAGAGAAATGTGTCCCAGGGTTAGTGCTACAGGCTAGCATCTCTTACTGTATCTGCCTATCCACGGTTACAAGGCCTGCCCTGCGCCACTGACATATTGATAATAGTGCTAAATAATTCAGAAGGGCTACGGGCTGCCTTAGCTTGGCGCCGCCATCCTATGTACTCCACCCAAAGAGTTTGGCTCCGCACATCGTCTGGCAAAAGCCTCCAAGCTCAGTTTGCTCACTGTTTAGCCAATCAGCAAACAGTTGAAAGTGGTGATGCAGAACTCACCCGCAAAGTCCGTTGCTGATTGGTTAAGGTAATGCTTGTCACACTTTTGTTTTGTTATTTGTATTTTGCGACTCTATATCGTAACAGTCATGCTAATAAAGTACAATATGAGTTTTAATTTGAATTCGGAACTCCAAAGAATTTAAATGGTAGAGTAAGGATCAGACCATCTCCCACCCTCCGTGGAGACATATTCCTCTTAGCTTTTTGCCAGACTGTTTGACGGAGTCAACAGTCGGCTTTGTTTCGGGCTATGGCCGCCTAGCAGCTGACCAGAAATCCTTTGGTAGCACGAAACATGTTGAACTAGTTACTAGACACAATTAGTTTGCATGGTAATGAAGTGAATAAAAGTAAGTAAAGCTTTAACCCATTGATGCTAGATGTTGCGTTGCGCAACATTGTCCCTGGAGCTGCATGACGCAACATCCAGGCTCATGAGATTTGAGACGACTTTATTAAAAACCTTGGTACGTTAGAGCTGAATGAACACATTCTAATGCAAGATGAGGGTATTAGCGTTTAAATGCACCTTATTACATGTTGTCATGTGCTTCAGAGGCTGAGATATTTTTGTTTTTATAGGCTGAGGGCAACTTTTCTTAAAAAGGTCTCAGGCACTCAGCAGCCTTTTTTTGTAGGTGCCTTAGGCATCAATGAGTTAATTAGTTGTGAATTACAATCATCCTTCCATCGTCCTCATGTCAGGTCTTCATGTTGAAGTCCCAGCTCCCCTTTGCAGAGTTGGAGGTTCACTGTTAGCTTGTGCAAACATTTCATCAAAGAAATCTAAAACCTCTAGATAAGCCTTCCTGATATGCCTGCTGCGTCCTGGCCTACCTTTCCTTTCCTTCTCTACTCCACTCTTTCCTTCTCGGGGTTCTAGCTTTTCTTGGAGCCTGTGGCTTGCTTCAGCTCCCTGCTGCTCAGTGTGTGTATATAACCCTTAGATCCTTAAACCTGAGGGGTCTCCTTAGATCCTTAAACCTGGGGAGTCTCTATAGGACTGTAGTAATCCATCATTCACTCGTAGGCATGGTGTCTTGTGCACGCCGTGTGTAGGCATGGTGTCTTGTGCCTGTAGGCATGGTGTCTTGTGCCTGTAGGCATGGTGTCTTGTGCACGCCGTGTGTAGGCATGGTGTCTTGTGCCCGTAGGCATGGTGCCTTGTGCCCGTAGGCATGGTGTCCTGTGTGCGCCATGTGTAGGCAATAGGCATGCTGTCTTGTGTGCGCCATGTGTAGGCAATAGGCATGGTGTCTTGTGCCTGTAGGCATGGTGTCTTGTGCACGGTGTGTGTAGGCATGGTGTCTTGTGCACGCCGTGTGTAGGCATGGTGTCTTGTGTGCGCCATGTGTAGGCAATAGGCATGGTGTCTTGTGCGCGCCGGGTGGGGCATCAAGTGCTGTATCATCTTAAAATACTCCAGAGCAGCTGCACAGCGTGACTCAAACCAGAGAGCCAGCAGGAAGTTGGTCTCCTCCACCAGAGAGCCAGCAGGAAGTTGGTCTCCTCCACCAGAGAGCCAGCAGGAAGTTGGTCTCCTCCACTGGGCTGCTGAGCTCAGATTGCCTCATTTGAAAGTCCAACAGCTTCGTTCCCATTCTCACCACAATCATCACATCTACATTTTCACATCATTCAACGTTTTTTCTTTTTTTGTGGTGAATTCTCTGTGCTTGTTGAATGGCTTTTGACTCTCTCTCTCTCTCTCTCTCTCTCTCTCTCTCTCTCTCTCTCTCTCTCTCTCTCTCTCTCTCTCTCTCTCTCTCTCTCTTGCTATCTGTTTTTTTCTGCCTGTATCTGTCATGAGTACTTCTTTTCCTTTTCCTTCCATATGGCAATGGTATGACAATAATGTCCTCAAGGTGTGAAAACCTTTCTGGCGTTGATGATAAGTAGCTCATGGTATAAATACAATACATACAGATTAAGGGGTTCAGGAAACAAATGATCTAGAAGACCTGCGGTAGTACATCATTGTAAGATCCATTATGATAACATAAACACTTCCGAGTCTTCGGTCTGTTTTGTTTTACTATGGTGGTCATGTAGCACACTAAACCATGATGACCTCGAGGGTTATCTGAGTTGAGCTGCACTGCCTCTCCTCACCAACACCCAGAGTTGGCTGGCAGACTTGGTCTTCAAGGGTTGCCAGACGTGAAGGGAGGGCTGCAGACATGCATACAGGCATACAGACGTGAAGGCATGGAGGCAGAGCTGCAGACATGCATGTGGGCGGATGGTCTTCAGCCTGACAGGTACATACAGGGTTGCCAGACATGAAGGGAGGACTGCATACAGGGTTGCCAGATGTGAAGGCAGGAGGGCTGCATACAGGCATACAGGCATACAGGGTTGCCAGATTTGAAGGCAGGAGGGCTGCATACATGCATACAGGGTTGCCAGGCGTGAAGGCGTGGAGGCAGGGCTGCATACAGGGTTGCCAGACATGAAGGGAGGACTGCATACAGGCATACAGGGTTGCCAGGCGTGAAGACATGGAGGTCTGCATACATGCATACAGGGTTGCCAGATGTGAAGGCAGGAGGGCTGCATACAGGCATACAGGACTGCCAGACGTGAAGACATGGCTGCATACATGCATACAGGACTGCCAGACGTGAAGACATGGAGGCAGAGCTGCATACAGGCATACAGGGCAGCCAGACGTGAAGGCATGGAGGCAGAGCTGCATACAGGCATACATGCATACAGACTTGAAGGCGTGAAGGCATGGAGGCAGAGCTGCATACATGCATACAGGGCAGCCAGACTTGAAGGGAGGGTTGCCAGATGTGAAGGCATGGAGGGCTGCATACAGGCATACAGGACATGCATGCATGAGGTCTGTGTCAACCAGACATGAAGGGAGGACTGCATACAGGCATACAGGGCTGCAGACATGCATGCATGAGGTCTGTGTCTGCCAGATTTGAAGGCAGGAGGGCTGAGTACAGGCATACAGGGCAGCCAGACTTGAAAGCAGAGCTGCACATATACACATGGCTGCATATATGCATGTGGCTGGGGGCCTGCCCGACTTGAAGGCAGGACTGCATACAGGGCAGCCCGACTTGAAGGCAGGACTGCATACAGGCATACAGGGCAGCCAGACTTGAAGGCATGGAGGCAGAGCTGCAGACAGGCATACATGACTGCCAGACTGCATACATGCATGTGGGCGGATGGTCTTCAGCCTGACAGCCTGTTTCTCCTGCTTCTCCTCACTTACATACAGGGCTGTGGACCTGAAGGCAGGACCAGAGTTATATCAAGTCAAGTCAAGTCAAGTGGGTTTTATTGTCAATTTCTTTACATGCACTGGTCATACAAAGAATTTGAAATTACATTTCTTGCTTTCCCATGCAGACATAGACTAATCTAGGTAAGGACATAGACAGTATAGACATAGACAGTACTTATACATGGACTTAAGACAGTATGGACATAGACAGTGCTCATACAGACATTTAAAGTGCAAGACTGGACAACAGAAGACTTGTAGAGAACATACATTAAGAGGAGGTAATTGTTGTGCTTTTCATAAAAGTCCTTTATATATATATATATATATATATAGCATAGTAGTAGAAGTACTGCTCTTATACATGTAATTACAACACTAGTAGTATGATATTGCAAAGGTGAAATCGTGTAATATTATACATGTTGTAGTACATCTGTAAGAGTACTTCTACTACTATTGTATGTAAGTCAGGGCTGCATAGGCCTACATGTAGGAGGATGGGGGAGAGCACTGGTTGATTACTCCCCCCACCAACCTGGAGTCCGTTTCTCGATTCTTGCCTTTGCTAACCGTCTTAAGTCGGTCTTGAGTTGGTCGTAAGTTGCTCTTGAGTTGGTCTTAAGTTGGTCTTAAGTTGGTCTTCAGTTGGTCTTTAGACGCAAGACCAACTTAAGAATAACTTAAGAACAACTTAAGAACAACTTAAGACCAACTCAAGACCTTGGTTACAACGTTGGTCTTAAGAACGAACAAAATGGCTAAAGTCGTTAGCAAAGGCACTGTCGAGAAACGACCCCCTGGCAGGTCGGGAGTCGCCTTTGGGCTACATGTCTGACAACTTAACCGCTTAATCATGACTTGCCCCTTACAAACAACCAAGTGACCAAACAGTGGTTTTGTACTACCGTATGCAGTGTTTCCCACAGACATTTTGGATGATAGATGCAAAACGGCAAAACAATGAGTAAAGTATGACATTGGTGCATGGAGAAACTATAGGCCTACATTTCAGCCAATGTATAGTAGCCATTGTCATCTATATTTAAAAAAAAATGCAGTACTGGGCTGCATAGGCCTACATGTATGTGGCTACCAGACTTGAAGGCTGGGCTGCATAGGCCTACATGTATGTGGCTACCAGGCTGCATAGGCCTACATGTATGTGGCGGGTGGTCTTCAACATGGCAGCATGTTTCTCCTGCATCTTGTCACTTGTATCCTCCACAATATTTCCCGTAAGCCATTTGTTAGGTAAGGTGGGTAAGCGGTTAGCTGGCAACAGAGGCATACGACTGTCATGCACTCACAGTACATGCGATGTGATATGAAAAAAGAAAAACAAAATGCAGCAGCTTATACACTTTTAAAGCAGATCTAGAAATTGCATTCTCAGCACAAAATCTTTGTCTTTTCAGATGACCTGTCATGGTGGGATGTGTTTTCTTTCAAGGTGGCTACTGTAACTAAAGTGCTAGGGACACACACACACACACACACACACACAAACACACACACACACACACACACACACACACACACACACACACACACACACACACACACACACACACACACACACACACACTCAACTCTAATGTAGTGCGCGCACACACACACACACACACACACGCACACGCACACGCACGCACACACGCACACACACACACACACACACACACACACACACACACACACACACACACACACACACACACACACACACACACACACACACATACGTACACACACACACTGGCCCAATAGATTCTCTCCTGTTGACTAGGTCTGAGCCCAAGACACAATTGCCTGCTCAGGAGCGATTGCTGTAACCTTTTCAGTGTGAGTTAGTCATGGGGTGTTTTAACAAACACTCACTGTATGGCTTTGTGTGAACTAATGAAAAGGAAGAAAGGAGTCGCACACTGGAGCTGAATGCAGAATCAAAAACTGTATTAAACAAAGTCGAAAAAAGTTCTGCATTCAGCTCCAGTGTGCGACTCCTTTCTTCCTTTTCATTATACTGCTCTTGGAATTACGCACCGAGCGATACGCTCAGGATAAGACATTGGCGCGGACGCCACCCCACCATTACTTTGTGTGAACTAAAAAAAAACCTGGTTAGTCTTGAAACATTTAGTGTAGTCCAGCTAAACATGTCCTACACAGCATGCTGTATATTCACCATGTAGATTCTCTTGTAGTCCCAATATGTAGTAGGCTAATTGAAAAGTATGTACTTCCACACTTTTGAGTGTATGTACCAGGGCTTGACATTAACTTTTTGGCTTGCCGGCCACTGTGGCTAATGGTTTTCCCGAGTCACTAGCCATCCAGCTATTCTACTAGCCACAAATTTGATTTAAAAAAATATATATCGCTGTACATCTAAACTCAGAAGATGAGGCGCTTAAAGCAAGAAAATGTTTTTGTCAATTGATACACAAGGGGCAAAGTGCAGAATATATGCTATTCTGATAAACCGTAGAATAAGCTACCTGCCAAATTGGCTAGTGACACTGAATTTGTTACCAGCCACAGTTAAGTTTTACCAGCATTTGGCCAGTTGGCAGGTGTCAGTTTCAAGCCCTGGTATGTACGTAGTACGTCACCTTTCTTGACTGCAACCTTTCTCCATGGAAGGTCATGTAGAGTGATCACACTCTTGGCCCGTGCAGTTGAAATGTCACATTGGCTAGCCCAGACTGAGTGGAGTGGTGTTGGGCGTGGACGACCAAGCTGTAGCACAGTGATTCTCAAACTGTGGTCCGGGGCCCACTGGTGGGCCCTGAAGGTATTCCAAGTGGGCCTTGAAATCATTTTCTAAATCTCATTAGGATATTTTTTGTGTGTTGATCTTGATTTATTTGAGTTTTATTGCTTTTTTGGGTTGGAGGTGGGCCCCGAACATTTGTGAAAATTTTCAGTGGGCCCCAAGTTGGAAAAGGTTGGGAAGCCCTGCTGTAGCAGATTCATAGAGTTTATGAAATGAATGGCTCTTTAGTATTCTTTGGACTTACCCAGTACAAAACAGCACATTTCATATCATTGCCTGGCTTGTCAGAATACACTGTAAAACATTGCAGCCAGTTAAACGTAAAAAAGCAAGTTGCCCGGCTGCCTTAACTTTGTAAGTTAACTCAAGTTGAGTTAAGTCTCAAGTTGAGTTAACTTACCAACTTAAGGCAGCAGGGAAACTTACATTTTTACGTTTAACTGGCTTTCAATGTTTAGCTGGCTTTCAGGGTTGGTTCTTCAGTTCACTTCTCTTTGAGTATCAGCCAGAGCTGTGAGTTTCCTCTGACCATACCAGCCTCTCTGCTGCTGACGTGGGCACTTATTGAAAAGAGGTGACACCATTCCACACCCTGTGGTGACACCATTCCACGTCCTGTGGTGACACCATTCCACGTCCTGTGCCATGAAAAGAGGTGACACCATTCCACACCCTGTGGTGACACCATTCCACGTCCTGTACCATGAAAAGAGCTGACAGCCGTCCACGTCCTGTGGCACGGCGTGACACACTTCCACGTCCTGTGACCAGGGGTGTCGTCCAGGGGGGTTAAGTGTGACTGAGTCACCAGGGCCCCATGTACTGTATATGAGGGGCCCACACAGTGTATGACTTTGTAAATATATGGCTGGGGGGGGTCCATGGGCTGTGTGTACATAGGGCCCCCACTTTGCTGCTACCTACGCCCCTGCCTGCCCGCATGGCATCACACACTTTGTGAAAAGAGGTGACACCATTCCCCGTCCGGTGGCACGGGATCACACACACGTCTCCTCTCAGCACCAGACCACCTCATGTAGCCCATTGTTTACTTCAGCCGCGCCGGTGGCCCACTTCTTAAACAGGATGTGCATTGGCCTCCGTAGCCTCTTTCCAGCTCGCGAGCAGTGTTGCCAGATGTGTCTGATCAAATACCCCCCCCAAAAAATTTTTTTTCTCAAAAAACGGCAAAATAAATGCACCAAATTCCACACAATTTCAACAAATTGCATTGATTTCTATGGGCACAAAACTGCAGAAAAAACCCGCCAAATGGCCAATTTTTTCCCCCGTTTTAACCCGCAGACGTCCATTACATCCCAAGTAGCCCAATCTGGCAACACTGCTCGTAAGCACTGGCGAACAAGTACGTACGCACGTCAGACCTGGAAGAGGAAGCCTGTGTGGGAGGGGAGGGTAGAGTCAAAGACAAAAGCAAGCAGCCGCGCCGTAATGTTTAGGGAGTTGGACTCTAGATCACAGGGTTACAGGTTCAAATCCTGCCCTTACCTCTCCCTACCCCCCCCCCCCCCCCCCCCCCCCCCATCCATGGCTAACACCTAACCCTGACATTGCTCCGGGGACTGTAACCAATACCCTGGAGCAAGGCACCTAACACTGACATTGCTCCGGGGACTGTAACCAATACCCTGTACCCACCTAACCCTGACATTGCTCCAGGGACTGTAACCAATTGCCTGTAATATCTGTAAGTCGCTTGAGATGAAAAAAAAACAGCTAAGTGCAATGTCATGTCATGTATTGCAATGTAATGACTTAAACAGTTTAGATTTGACAGCTAATGGAGTCAATTTATAGAAGAAGTTCTCACAGTGCACATTATTTGTAGTGAGGTCTGCACATTAGGCAGTCACTCACTTGCCATGCAATGCCCCACACTGAAAAACACTACAGCTGGTTAAACTTAAGGTACGTTGCCCTGCTGCCTTAAGTTCGTGAGATAACTCAACTCGAGGCTTTTCTCAATTTGAGTTAACTTACGAACCTAAGGCAGCAGGGTGACTTATTTTTTTCGTTTAACTGGCTATAATGTATTCCAGTGCAGAGGCTGGAAGAACAGAAAAGAGAGACAAATGACTCAACATTGTAGACCTGACAACTTAAGTCTACACATGAGGCAGACTTCCTATGCAATGCCCCAGAGTCAGGAAGGACTAATGATTGCTGCAGTGTGGACGTGACGTGAGGCCAGAGCGGCCCGAAACTCCCAGAGGCCTCCGGCTGCAGCCCAGAGGATCTACTCTGCCAGTGGAACGTGACTCCAGTCTTCCTCTGTTTCCGCTTTGGGTCCCCTCGGACAAGGAACAAGGAGGGCGGACGGGCGGAGGAGGTGGTGCCGGGGGGTGGATGGGGACAGAGGTGGTGGTGGTGGATGGGGGCGACACACTAGGAAGGCGGGCAGAGGGTGTGGTGCCAGGGGGTGGATGGAGGCGGAGGTGGGATGGGGGGTGGGGGCGACACGGGGCAGGAGATGGAGGTGGTCTCCCCCCCCCCTGTCGTCTCCCTCACACTGCCACTCCAAGGGGGGAAACGGGGAGGGGAGGTCTTCCTGCAGCCCTGTGTTAGGTTACCAGTGATGTCACCAGCAGGCCTGATGGCTTCCTACCTGGACGGGCAGCGTGTTTACCCAGAGTCCCCTTACTGGCTGCTGACCCAGAGCTGGGTCCCCTTACTGGCTGCTGACCCAGAGCTGGGTCCCCTTACTGGCTGCTAACCCAGAGCTGGGTCCCCTTACTGGCTGCTGACCCAGAGTCCCCTTACTGGCTGGTTACCCAGAGTCCCCTTACTGGCTGCTGACCCAGAGCTGGGTCCCCTTACTGGCTGCTAACCCAGAGCTGGGTCCCCTTACTGGCTGCTGACCCAGAGTCCCCTTACTGGCTGGTTACCCAGAGTCCCCTTACTGGCTGGTTACCCAGAGCTGGGTCCCCTTACTGGCTGCTGACCCAGAGCTGGGTCCCCTTACTGGCTGAGCTGTTTGGGATGGAGGAAGGCCAACTTTAACACCCACCAGCCACTGGATTCACCCCTCGCAGCTCTACTCCTCCTCCCTACTCCTCCTCCTCCTTCTCCTCCTCCTCCTCCTCCTCCTCATCCGCATATCCTCACTCCGCACTGGGCCAAGGGGGAGTAGATTAGCCACCTCCTTCCCACTCCTCCTCCTCCTCTTCGTTAGATTAGATTCCTCTTGGAACAACACATGATAGTGGCCCACTAAACAAACACATGATAATAATGGCCCACTAAACCAAATGCTGTTGATAAAGGCCCACTAACTCTCTGCTATTGATGTGTTTTCTGTGAATGTGGACGGAGGAGTTGTAGTGCTTTCCTCTGAAGACGATATGCATTCCAGGAAGTTGCTATTTACTGTATACATACATTTTCTTAAAGGGACACTGTGCAGGAAATGGTCAAAAAAGGTACTGCAACTATGCTGCTCATTGAAACTGGGCTGCCTATTGCCAAATTTGATCTTTACATGAAAGTTTACTAAGTATTAAACAAATATTTTCTAATATTGTCCAAGTAAAGTCATTTTTGCAGCTAAAAATGGCTATTTTGGGAAATCCAAAAGGGCGGACCATGGAAAAGATCCCCCTTTTCATGTATGAAAAGTGCAATTTTTCCATTCATAATGAATACTTAGAATTTGATGCTGGTGGTAAGTATTCATGAAAAAGGCAACATTAGTGAATGGGCAGCATGAATTCTGGAAATAAACAACTAGAAATCTCACACATTGTCCCTTTAACAAATGTTGCAATGTTTTCTGCACACAAGCAGTAACATATCCCTTCAGCCACGCTGCCAATTGTTTTGTTTTGTACAGCAGGGCCGGTTCTAGTCAATTTGGTGCCCTAGGCGAGCACCAATCTTTCCTTTTTGTGGAATTTGACATTGGTATCTGTAAACATAATGTCATACATCTGATCGAGGGCAGCTGATCTAGTACCATGAGTGCCCCTTAAAGGATAGTTCCGGCGTAAAATGAAAGTTTCACCATCGCTTTCCCATGCCACATAATGTATCTAATGATGAGCCATTCTGGGCAATGCCGCGCCGTTATGGAGTTAGCTAATTTTAAGCTTTTTGGCGAAAAATGCAGCCAATGCATCACGGCGGGGCCAATTATAGGCCTATTATTTTCTGATGTTTCCCCGCTATAAACAACTTCAAAAACGCTACACACTTCATCACAAAGGTCCCGTCAATCAAACCGAGGCACAGAGACTATCATCGGACCACACAGTCTTTCACTGGCCAGTGTTTTCAGAGGTGTCTCACTGTTGCAACTCTCTGACCCGGATGCAGGCTACTCAATCAGGTGGCTAGGTAGGCTAAACATGGTCCGCGGTTCTTACACCGGCTGCGACCGTAAAATGAAAAGCTGGAACCCTGACCGTTTTCACCGACTGCCACTGTCTAAACCAGCCATATTACGGGAATGGCTAATAGCATCAGAAGTGGACAAAACTGGCATAAAAACCCGGAGGGATCGCGACTACCGTGTGTGCAGGCAGCAGATTTGAAGAGTTTTATGGAGAGTACAGGTAGGCAGACTACTCTTACAAAGTAATTGAAACACGGTATAATATAACATGGATTCAACTTTGTTATAACACACCACTGGTGGTGTACTTACATCTGTAAGAGCACTTCTAGTACGACTTTATAAAATTCATCCAGCCCTCCTCCGTTGCGTCATGGTCCATCTGACCTCGCGCGCCCTGGTCAATCAGTGTCTACTTCACTGAAACTACTCTAGCATGCTTGACATCAACCACATCGAATGCCTCAGGTCGCACAATTTCACAATTTCACTTGCCATCCCGCGCTAGTTTGTTTTGGCAGTTTATTTATCTCCTGTAGTGGGCTACATTTACTGCACCTGTAGGCTATGCCTTCCCAAAATAGAGTGCTTGCTGGCAAAGACGCGCGGTGTTGCAACCAGTTTCACAGATTCACAGACACTCAAGATTCATGAGCCAGACACATTACACATGTTTCTCTCTCTTCAAACATACCTCCATAGCCATGCGCCTTTTTGGTACAGCATTCATCTTTAGACGGTTTCGTTTAGGTGTTCCATCTCCCTTACTCTTCTTGTAGTCATCATCCTCGAAATGCTCCCTCCATACACGGTAGTAGCGATCCCTCAGGGTTTTTATGTCAGTTTCGTCCACTTCTAATGCTATTAGCCATTCCCGTAATATGGCTGGTTTTGACAGTGGCAGTCGGTGAAAACGGTTGGGGTTCCAGCTTTTCATTTTACGGTCGCAGCCGGTGTAAGAACCGCGGACCATGTTTAGCCTACCTAGCCACCTGATTGAGTAGCCTGCATCCGGGTCAGAGAGTTGCACCTCTGAAAACACTGGCCAGTGAAAGACTGTGTGGTCCGATGATAGTCTCTGTGCCTCGGTTTGATGGACGAGACCTTTGTGATGAAGTGTGTAGCGTTTTTGAAGTTGTTTATAGCGGGGAAACATCAGAAAATAATAGGCCTATAATTGGCCCCGCCGTGATGCATTGGCTGCGTGTTTCGCCAAAAAGCTTAAAATTAGCTAACTCCATAACTCCAATAATAGATATATTATGTGGCATGAGAAAGCGATGGTGAAACTTTCATTTTACGCCGAAACTATCCTTTAAAAATCATTGTCAATTTAAAGTTGTGTGCTTAATTTTGCTTAATATTGTAATTCTGCGGGCTATGGTGCCCCCAAAGACATTTGGCGCCCTAGGCGACCGCCTAGTCTGCCTGTGGCTATCGCCGGCCCTGTTGTACAGTATGGTTATTTTAGCAAACTAGAATCAAAGAAAAGGGGGGCGCACCTTGCATCAATTTTTTTCTTTATTTTTCTGTGCACAGACGCGTTTCGGCGTGTGCCTTCCTCAGTGTGCAGAAAAATAAAGAAAAAAATTGATGCAAGGTGCGCCCCGCTTTTCTTTGATTCTAAGTATTCATTTGGGACAGCACCCTTAAAAGTTATCAAGAAACCTGAGTGAAGCCTGCTACCTACTTGATTTTTATTTTAGCAAACTATCAACATGGATCACTTCCAAGTGACAATGAAGAACTAATATGGGTCAGTTTCTTTTAGTATCAGCGGTTTACTCTGTGTTTCTCTGTGCTTCTCTGTGGTTTGATTTTAATGTGGTTTTACAAAACAGATGGTCCCTCACTAATGAGGCAAAAGACTGACTCTGTCTTAGATTTTAGTTCAATCTTTTGGCCTGCATCTGCTTCTGCTGCGGCGATGAATTCATTTGTGGACAAAAGGGGATTTCCAAGAACATCTGTGAGGTTGCAGCAAGAACAGGGGCAGACTTTACATCAGGCAAATCTAGGCAATTGCCTAGGGCCTCGACCAAATCTGCCCTCCACAGGGGCCCCCAACTGTCACACCAGTCGTGATAAACTCACAAAAAGTAGGTCTGATCTTAATTTGTCACTTATGTAGAGTAATTGAAGATACATACGCGACAAAACATTCACCCTCGCTCCCTCCATGCCAACTGGTGACGTGTTTAAAGAATGACCTTTGAGGGCCCCATGTGTATACTTTGCCCAGGGCCCCAAAGCGGCTAGATCCGCCCCTGAGCAAGAATACCTTTGTGATTGTGAAACACAGTGAGTGCATCCCAATATGCGACCTTGCCTCCTCCACTTGCCTCCTCCACTTGCCTCCTCCACTTGCCTCCTCCACTTGCCTCCTCCACTTGCCTCCTCCACTTGCTTCTCGTCATGATGACATCACTGACAACAGCATTATATTTCAATATCTTGCAAAAGCTCAATTGTAGAGTCTTTTTCTCATTTGCAATTGGGATGGTGAATGAAATACAGTCCCTCAAAAGTTGTTGTGGCGAGGCTGACAGCTGGGAAACTTTATCGTTTTCTCCACGGAGGAGGGGCCAGGAGGTGGGACGAGGAGACAAGCACAAGTGGAGGAGGCAAGGACACATATTGGGATGCACCCACAGTCTTGACTCTTGTAGCCAGTTTGGGGGTTTGCCTGGCCTGGCTTGATCCCCATCTCCACCCGCCCCTCACCTCACCTTGTAGCCAGTTTGGGGGTTTGCCTGGCCTGGCTTGATCCCCATCTCCACCCGCCCCTCACCTCACCTTCTCTCTCTCAGGGACATTTGTTTCCAATAGAGCTTCATCCACCCATGACTGCCTGTGTCATGATTGGATCAGTATGCTCTCATTAAAACCTCGTCCTCTCCTCCTCATCTGCCCAGGTCAATGCTCCAACCCTCTTGCTTTACTTGCCTCCTGTCATCCCCTGGATCAACAAGACTTTGGGTTTGGGACACCATCTTGTTTTTATCTCATCGTCAGCTTCCGTTTCCTTCCCCCTTTCAACCCCCTTTCAACAACGCATACACACACACACACACACACACACACACACACACACACACACACACACACACACACACACACACACACACTGTTCAGACACACACACACGCACACGCACACACACACACACACCACACACACACACACACACACACACACACACACACACACACACACACTGTTCAGACACACACACACGCACACACACACACACACACACACACACACACACACACACACACACACGCACACACACACACACACACACACACACACACTGTTCACACAAGTCTGAACAGTGAGCACAGTTACATGCATGAAGTAGCCTATTCCGGTTTCAAACGGAGAGAAATTCAGTTCAGACATCTTCAGACCATTCTGTATCTCGGTTGTGATATGGCAACATCACCCTCACACCTGGCAACATCACCCTCACACCTGGCAACATCACCCTCACACCTGGCAACATCACCCTCACACCCTGCTGTGGATACACATTAACAAAAAGCCTACAACCATTCCTAAAACATAAATAAGTAGCCTACAACCATTCATCTCAGCCTGTATCTGTATGTCTGTATCTGTCTGACCTACAAGTGGTGGTGGACGCATCATTGCTAAATATAAAATGTGACAACAAAGAAACATAAATAATAAATACATACCGTAAGCTACAAAG
>NC_085873.1:54366437-54396437 GCF_034702125.1 Engraulis encrasicolus | reverse complement strand
CAGCAGAAAGTTTCTGAAATGCTGTTTCCTTAAAAAGCTGAAGTGTTGCTGACATGTCTTGCGGAGAAACAGTGGTGCAGATGGGGAGAGGGATGGGGATGGGGGAGAGGGATGGGGATGGTGATGGGGATGAGGATGGGGATGGTGATGGGGATGAGGATGGGGATGGGGATGGTGATGGTGATGGTGATGGGGATGGGGATGGGGATGGGGATGCAGGGATGGGGATGGGGATGGGGATGGGGATGGGGATAAGGAGAGGTATGAGGGATGGGGGATGCGGATGGGGGATGGGGGAGAGGGATGGAGATGAAGAGAGGGATGGGGATAGAGAATGGGGGAGAGGGATGAGGGATGGGGATGGGGATGGGGGATGGGGATGGGGATGGGGATGGGGATGGAGATGGGGATGGGGATGGAGATGGAGATGGAGATGGGAGAGAGGAATGGGGGAGAGGGATGTCGGATTATGATGGATGGGGATGGGGGAGAGGGATATCGTATGGGGAGAGGGAGAGGGATGGGGATGATGGTGGGGGACATCGGATGGGGATGGTTGGGGTTGAGGATGGGGATGGGGGAGAGGAATGGGGGATATCGGATGATGATGAGGGATAGAGGATGGGGGAGAGGGATGGGGATCGGGATAGAGGATGGGGGAGAGGGATGGGGATCGGGATAGAGGATGGGGGAGAGGGATGGGGATCGGGATAGAGGATGGGGGAGAGGGATGGGGATCGGGATAGAGGATGGGGGAGAGGGATGGGGATCGGGATAGAGGATGGGGGAGAGGGATATCGGATGATGATGGTGAGGGATGGGGGATGGGGGAGAGGGATATTGAATGTGTTGATGGAGTTTCCATGGAGACAGACTCCTCTGGTCCTTGTAGCCATCCCTGTAGTCATGGTGCAGCAGTTTTCCTCAAAATGGTCTTCTCTTTCGTCGGCATGTGAACTAGTAAGTAGATGAAAGTAGATGTTGGCCACGGATCATATTGGAGGAAATTTTCCTCAACATTTTTCCTCTGTGAGTGAATGTCTGAGACTTTGCTTTTTTCACTAATCGCAAGAGTAGCCATATCACTCAGCACAGCTGGACTGGTTGTAGATTTGGCTTCCCTCATTGAATACATATTTTACTGTATTTGGTTTCAAATAATCAGAAAATGGACTACAATTACAGTAGGCCTATATAGCGCCTTACCTCATTGAATGCATATTTTAATGTATTTGGTTTCAAATAATCAGAAAATGGACTACAATTACAGTAGGCCTATATAGCGCCTTTCCACTCTTTAGAGCACTGAAAAGCACTTTACATTTTATGCTTCACATTCACCAATTCACACTCATTCACACACCGGTGCCAGTGGCTGACATGCAGGGTACCACCAGAGAATCGTATATGAGAGTGAGATAAAGAAGGCGGGTTCTTTTCCGGTATCCACTTTATCCACTTCACGCCCCTTTAGGAGACCTTCGATTAGGAGACCTCTGGAGTCTTGAGGTAGAAAATAAATGGAGTCCCCTTAGCGCTGTAGGTGGTGGTAGCGCACGTCTTGTGCAAACACCACGAAAAGAGAAGAAGAAGAGGGGCCAACGCCACCTTAGGAGACCACATTTTGAGCACACACTTTTGCATTGAGTGGGCGTGTTTCGATTCCTCTTATTATATATCCAACCTCTTTGCTACCACCCTGCCACCAGGAGCAACTTGGTGTTAAATAAATGATGGGGCCCATGCAGAGCGGGGTTCGAACCTGCAACCTTCTGGTTGCCAAACAGGCTCTTCTACCACCTCAGCCACCACCACTCTTATTTGGATTCAGATACGAACAGCAGAAGTGCAGCAACACACACACTATATGCAACATATATTTAATTTGGTCTACTTTTGTTTTTGTGTTTTTCCCCAATAGACTCCACGGACCTCCCTGGTTCGGTCCCTCATGGAGGCCCCGCCCCTCCACCTCAGCAGCCTATCCAGCTGGTCGAGCCTCTGCTGCTGATTGGAGGACAGCAGAAACCCATCAGCCTCCTCACCTCACTGGTAGGTCAACTCAAGCAATGCACCATATATGCAGATATTCACTCAGTAAATAAGCCTCTAGAACAGCGGTTCCCAAACTTTTTTCCTTGTGCACCCCCTTGTACATTTCAATGTGGTTCGCGCACCCCCTAAGGGAATGTTTTGGTGTGCTGATGGCCACTTAAATATGGCTTCACTGCACAAATCATGGCAAATTATGCAGAGTCATATGGGGAATCCTTATTTCCAATAGACTTGATGTTTCTTCCAGCATACAATTCACCATTCAATTAAAAACTACTTAATGTTTATTAATGCTGTATAAAAACACACATATCTGCCATTGCCCAATTCAGCTCACGCACCCCCTTGTAGCAGGCCACGCACCCCCAGGGGTGCACGCACCCCAGTTTGGGAAACACTGCCTTAGAGGTACTGTACGTACCATACTACATTGCCACATGTTGTAAAGAATATAAAGCATCAAACATCGGAAACTGTCCAATGAGGGTACTGTGTGTTTGCCTTCTGGACAGCAGGTCTTCAGTTGCCGTAGTCGGTGAAAGACTGACTATCTGTGTGTTGAAGGAACAAATCCAAAAGCAAAGTCCTTTTTTCCGTGTTCATGAAAGGATTGGAGTTGATTTGTGTGGATTAGTGATACCAGCGTGTAATTCCTGAAGGTAATACATCCCAGGTAATCTGGGGATTTGAGGCATGCATAGTAGATGAACAGCATTCATTTGGTTCAACGGTTTTTGCAAAGGGTGGATGGGGAACTCAGCATTCTCAAAGCTAATGTTGCCAACTCTGTTAGCTACCTTGTTGTTTGCAATGCAATTTCCCATTGGCAACTACCCAAGTTTCCAACTGGCTAACAACTTTGCTTTCGAGAAACGCACCTTTGTTTTGGTGGATGGGGAACGGAAATCCTGCTGATATACTATATTCTATATGTAATCGTAGTCTACACGAGTGCCACAGTAAACAAGGACATGTCAGCAAAAGCGTTGAACGTAGGAGTGTTCTTTCTCTTTTTTTTTCTTTTCATTTCTTGGTTGTGTTACCCCCGAGGTGGTGTTTTCATAGAGTGGTTATCAAAACACCCCAGCTCAGCAGAGGACTCCCTAGTATGTGTGCAGGGCTGTTGGGGTGGGGGTGTGGAGGTTGCACTCTGTACTGTGTATGAGGAGGACCACCCAGACACCCCATAATATGTGGAGGAGTGGGGCAATAAGGAAAGCCAACACAAAGGGTTTTAAGAGCAGTGAAGATGAGAGAGGCACTTTGGGTTCTCCCTTGTGCAATATGATAATGATGAACTTTGGGTTCCCCCTTGTGCAATATGATAATGATGAGCTTTGCGTGGGTGGACAGACAGGACAGACGTATGGAAGGAAGGCCCCCACTGGCAACCCCCCCCCCCTCTTATTCTCCACTCAGCGTTTGTTTAGTCCTGCTGGCCACAGCTCTGATCTTGCTCTGTCGGCCAATGACCTGCTCCTCAGTGGGGCTGCACTGACACACAGGATGTAATGAGATATAAGGAGATAGACAGGCTGTATGTGTATTGGAGAATGTGGAGATACGATATAATGAGATAGACAGGCTGTATGTGTATTGGAGAATGTGGAGATACGATATAATGAGATAGACAGGCTGTATGTGTATTGGAGAATGTGGAGATACTTCACATGTTCTGTAGCCGCTTACTGCAGCAGGGGTCGCCTATTCACTTGCTGAAAATGCTTAACTATATAACACCATTGCTATGACATGACATTACAGAGAGCCATAGTGCTGCGCTAAGGGGTTGAAAATAACACGTTGCCTTCATCACGGGGCGGTGAAGAAAGAAGGGAAGCAGAATGGAGATAGACATGGGGTATGGCTGGGAGCTGGGAGCAGACATACTACTTGGCTTGGCTTTCCACACGTACCTATTTCAATGATATACAGTATGCTATATTAAAGACATAGACCTACGTTTATCTAAGATTTCCTTGTGTGTGTATTTCTGTGAGTACAGCGTTCTGTGTTGTGGGTTTTTATCATTCCTGTCACAGTGCTACCAAATTTAAGCTCCACCCACACACACACAAAGTCAGAAGTCAGGCACTGCGAGTGTGTGGTTTGAAAATGGATTAATGTCACTTACAATTGAAATGCAAAGCTAATCCCTGCAAGTCATGGCAGCGCTAAGACAGTGGAAAAGAGCGTGCACCGCTTGTAAAACAAGTGTGGCGCATCATGCTCCGTATTCTCCCACACAAAGCTCATCTTAGGGCTGGTATTATGTGCCAAGGTGTTCCCTCCAAAGCTCTTCTTAGGGCTGGCATTATGTACCAAGGTTTTCCCTCCGCCCTGGCACGAGATGTGTTTTGCCAGGCATGTTACTCTGTGGGATGGTACTTTAGTACATTACTCTGTGGATGGTACTGTGTTTACTTTGTTTACTGTGTGTACATTATATTTGTTTACTCTGTACATTACTCTGTGGGATGGTGCTTTAGCCTCCAACAATCTCAGGAGGCTCATGACAAACATCAGCACATCATCGGACACATGGTGACTGACACATGGCAGGGAAGGCTTGCCATTGGGGTCTGTCATACTTAAGCTTCTGTGTATCCCATTGTATTATGCGATAGGAAAGACGAAATGCAATGGTGATGCAAAAAAAAAAAAAAGATATGAGATGGTTACAGTACACACGTCACCTTATCATAGACTTCGTCTATCTCACTGCATAATCATATTTCTCTTTTTCTCTCTCTCGTCCTCTCTTTTCTTCTGAATGTCTCTCCATCTCTCTCTCTCTCTGATCTCCGCACCCCTCTCTGTCTTCTCTCTCTACCCCCCTCTTTTTCTTCCCGTCTGTCTGTTTGTTTCTGTCTCTCTGTATCCCCACCTTTCTCTCTCTCTCTCTCTCTCTCTCTCTCTCTCTCTCTCTCTCTCTCTCTCTCCCTCTCTCTCCCCTTTCTCTCTCTCTCTCTCCCTCTTCCCCTCCCTCCCCCCTCCCCCCTCTCTCTCTTTCTCTCTCTCTCTCTCTATCTCTCTCTCCCCCCCCATCTCTCTGTCTGTCTGTCTGTCTGTATCTCTGTCTGTATCTCTGTCTGTCTGCCTGCTTGTCTCTCTCTCTCTCTCTCTCTCTCTCTCTCTCTCTCTCTCTCTCTCTCTCTCTCCCCCTCCCCCCCCCGCTCCCCCCCCCCCCCCCCCCCCCCCCCCTTCCTCTCTCGCTCTCTCTCTCTCTCTCTCCCTTTCTCTCCCCACCCCCACCCTCTCTCTCTCTCTGTCTTTCTCTGTCTCTCTCTCTCTCCCTCTCTCTGTCTCTGTCTCTCTCTCTCTCTCTCTCTCTCTCTCTCTCTCTCTCTCTCCATCCCACAGGGTCATCCCTCGTCTCTGCAGGTCCTGTTGGAGGTGGAAGGCGAGCAGCTGCTTCTCCAACTGGAGAGGAACGAGTAAGTGTTGATCTCCTCTCCTTTGATTCTATTGGCTGTTGTACTCCTCTCCTTTTATTCTATTGGCTGTTGTTCTCCTCTCGTTGGATTCTATTGGCTGTTGATCTCCTCTCGTTGGATTCTATTGGCCGCAATGATTCCTGACTTTGAGTGATGATGGCAGTGCTGATGATCTCTGGAAGATATAACAGTTGACATACGCATGGGTTTCGGGCCATGGCCATGGACATTGTAGCGGCCAAAGTTGCCCGCTGGTTTTGATTCTATTGGCTGCAATGACTGCTGGCTTTGAGTAGTGGTGACGATGGCACAGACGATATCTAGAAAGAAAGTGAACAAAGAAGCACTCATCAGATTTCTTTTTTCATTTTTAATCGCCTCACATCACAGACGTTTCGGGCTTACACCCTTCTTCAGTGTGAAATGGCGATTTCCAGACGATATCTAGACAATAACACTGTTGACATGTGTGGAGGATTTCGGCCCTTGGCCTTGGCCATTGCAGTGGCCAAAATGGCCAAAGTTGCCAAGCGTGTTGCACAAAACTGATTGGCTGGCCAAATACAGTAGATCAGTGATTCTCAACTGGTGGGTCGCGACCCAAAAGTGGGTCGCGGAGGGGTCATGGGTGGGTCGCAGAGCCGTGGTGTAAAAAAAAAAGTAATTCATTGATTCGCTAAAAAAACAAAAAAACATCCAACTTTCCCTGCAACAATTTACAACTTTTATTTTGATAGGCGATTGAACTTGTGTCATCTGTCGTCATAGATAAAATCAGAATGTTTATGCGCGATAGTAGCGTGCAACCAGTCATTCGAGTCTCGCTAAAAAAAATTGGGTCGCGACTGAATGAGATTAGAAAATGGTGGGTCCCAAGACTGTTCCAGTTGAGAACCACTGCAGTAGATGGATTCGGTGGTGTTTCATGCAAACGGTGCTTCACCTTTAGCTATTTGCTGTCGGTGGTGTTTCATGCAAACGGTGCTTCACCTTTAGCTATTTGCTGTCTGTGTCCTGAAACAAAGGTCTGAAGTGTTTTACAAGAAATCGGTCATTGTAACTTTCTGGGGTTATTCAGGGTCTATGCGTACTTGAATCCATGGTCAAGAAAAGCCTAATGCTGTAACTTATACAGTGCCCTCCATAATTATTGGCACCCCTGGTTGAGATGTGTTAAAAGCCTTAAAATAAATTCAGTGTTTATTGCAGAAGAATACTGTCACACTGAAAATTGTAGGAAAATGTAGCCTTCAACTCAAATGAATTGTAGGAAAATAAAAAAAATCCCTGACTAAAAAATAATTATTTTTCATTAAATCACCTGTTCCACAATTATTGGCACCCTTAACAATTCCCAGGAAATAAATATAATTGAAGCATTTCTGTCATTTCTACAGTAGTTTACAAAGTTTACCAGAGTATGTAGGAACATTTAATTAGTAATTCATCACTTCCTGTTTCCCTGGGGTATAAATATGACGTGACACCGAGGCTATTTCTCTTATCCACTCTTAAACATGGGAAAGACAAAGGAACACAGCATACAAGTGAGGCAGATGTGCGTCGACCTTCACAGTTCAGGCAGAGGCTACAAGAAGATTGCCACTCAACTGCAGCCGACCATATCTACTGTGAGAGGAATAATTAAGAAGTTCAAAACAACTGGAACAGTGGTAAACAAGCCTGGACGAGGACCCAAGTTTATTTTGCCACCACGCACAGTGAGGAGGATGGTAAGAGAAATCAAAATATCTCCAAAGCTCACTGTTACAGAATTACAACAAATGGTAGCTTCCTGGGGTCACAAAGTCTCCAAATCAACCATCAGGCGCTGTCTACACGCCAACAAGCTGTTTGGGAGGCATGCACGGAGAAAACCTTTCCTCACCCACAATCATAAACGCAAACGTCTGGAGTTCGCCCAGCGGTATTGGGGCTTCAACTGGGACCGTGTGCTTTGGTCAGATGAGACCAAGATTGAGCTTTTTGGCAACAAACACTCTAAGTGGGTCTGGCGTGCCACGAAAGATGCGCATGCTGAAAAGCACCTCATACCCACTGTGAAGTATGGGGGTGGGTCAGTGATGCTGTGGGGCTGTTTTGCTTCCAAAGGCCCTGGGAAGCTTGTTAGGGTGCATGGCATCATGAATGCTTTGAAATACCAGGACATTTTAAATCAAAATCTGTTGCCCTCTGCCAAAAAGCTGAAGATGGGTCGTCACTGGGTCTTTCAGCAAGACAATGACCCTAAACATATGGCCAAATCTACACAGAAATGGTTAACCAGACACAAAATCAAGCTCCTCCCATGGCCATCTCAGTCCCCAGACCTCAACCCCATTGAGAACCTGTGGGGTGAGCTGAAGAGGAGAGTACAGAGGAGAGGACCCAGGTCTCTGGATGATTTAGAGAGATTCTGCAAAGAGGAATGGCTGAAGATCCCTCTTTCTGTCTTTTCCCATCTTGTGAAACATTATAGGAGAAGATTAGGTACTGTTTTGTTGGCAAAAGGGGTTGTACAAAATATTAATAACAGGGGTGCTAATAATTGTGACACACATTATTTGATGTCAAATAATTATTTCTTTATGTGGGATTTTTTCCCCACTGAATAAGTGCACTTGTATTGAAGGTTGGATTTTTCTCTTTTTTTCCATTAAGGTCCCATATTATTTAGAGAAAAATAATAATAATTGGAAGCTAAAAAACACATCTCAACCAGGGGTGCCAATAATAATGGAGGGCACTGTAGGCCTACTGAGGAAAAACTAACTTTCAACTCAAGCAGACGGCACATGCCCCTTTAAGCAGACCCAAACCCATTACGTTGGCGTATCTCGGCATATACAATCTCCGGCTTGGCAGAAGCTCATTGCCCAGCACATATAAATGGCTATTTTTCTCCAAGTAAAGAAGGGCATGCAACTGGCAACTGAATAATATGTCTGAAATATGCCTACTATGTCAAACGCGGGACAACAGGTCCTCTGTTGAACATGGTGGGGGTTTGTAGAGACAATGGGGAGGCATTCAGTGGAAATGTTGACACAGACTGACAGGTAACAGCACACGCTTTTGCATTGAGTGAGCGTGTTTCAATTCCTCTTATTATATATCCAACCTCTTTGGTGTCAGGGCCATAGCGATGCCAGAGCATGTACCCTACTGAAATGAACACGACTAGGCAGAAGCTCATTGCCCAGCACATATAAATGTCTCTTTTTCTCCAATTAAAGAAGGGCATGCAACTGGCAGCTGAATAATATGGCTGAAATATGCCTACTACGTCAAACAGGAGACAAGAGCTCCTCTGTTGAACATGTTGAGGGTTTTTGTGGAGACAATGGGAACTTTGAGACAGACTGACGGCGGTCAGGGTTGCCAGACGAGTCGGATGATTTCCAGCCCAAAAAATGCTCAAAACCCGCCTAGAAGCACAAAATCCCGCCCAATTCTATTGATTTCTATGGCAAAAAATTGGGCGGGTTTTTCTGCTAAATGCCATTTTTAGCCGCACACGGCCATCCCAAGCTGCCCAAATGGGCGAGAAACAGCCCAATCTGGCAACACTGTGAGCCGTGCCTCAGCCTGACAGTGAGATGGGCACAGGGGGAATGCTGCTCTCAGCCTGGCAGTGAGATGGGCACAGGGGGAATGCTGCTCTCAGCCTGGCAGTGAGATGGGCACAGGGGGAATGCTGCAGTGAGATGGGCACAGGGGGAATGCTGCAGTGAGATGGGCACAGGGGGAATGCTGCTCTCAGCTGACTGGCAGTGAGATGGGCACAGGGGGAATGCTGCTCTCAGCTGACTGGCAGTGAGATGGGCACAGGGGGAATGCTGCTCTCAGCTGACCGGCAGTGAGATGGGCACAGAGGGAATGCTGCTCTCAGCCTGACAGTGAGATGGGCACAGGGGGAATGCTGCTCTCAGCTGACTGGCAGTGAGATGGGCACAGGGGGAATGCTGCAGTGAGATGGGCACAGGGGGAATGCTGCAGTGAGATGGGCACAGGGGGAATGCTGCTCTCAGCTGACTGGCAGTGAGATGGGCACAGGAGGAATGCTGCTCTCAGCCTGACAGTGAGATGGGCACAGGGGGAATGCTGCTCTCAGCCTGGCAGTGAGATGGGCACAGGGGGAATGCTGCAGTGAGATGGGCACAGGGGGAATGCTGCTCTCAGCCTGGCAGTGAGATGGGCACAGGGGGAATGCTGCAGTGAGATGGGCACAGGGGGAATGCTGCAGTGAGATGGGCACAGGGGGAATGCTGCTCTCAGCTGACTGGCAGTGAGATGGGCACAGGGGGAATGCTGCTCTCAGCTGACTGGCAGTGAGATGGGCACAGGGGGAATGCTGCTCTCAGCTGACTGGCAGTGAGATGGGCACAGGGGGAATGCTGCTCTCAGCTGACTGGCAGTGAGATGGGCACAGGGGGAATGCTGCTCTCAGCTGACCGGCAGACAACGGATATTTCTCAAACAGCTCGTTCAGGCCGACTGAGACCGTGCTGGAGCCCGTTCCCGCACCTAATCGCGAACCGGCTGTCGTGTTCACGCCACAGATTTTAGCATTCGCGAACCAGAAAGTTGGTTCGCAATGCGAACCGCAAAATACTAGGTTTTTCTCCGCGAACCGTGACGACAGCGTGGCCGTCAGCATGTTCATCCGGGTGACACAGTCACGTGCGGAATAAGTTCAGAGCCCGGTATGAACGGTTCGCAGATAAACACTTTAGTGCCGAACGTAACTAGTGCGGGCACCTGCACCGGCTCCGTTCTGGTCGGCCTGAAAGCCCTAAGAGTGAAATGTCCAAGCCTTGCTTGGACAAGCAGCGCCCATTTTTCGCAGATTTCACCAAAAGAGTATGTCGGACCGATGGGATGGAGACAACATGGCTACCCAACTCAGACCTTTCCTGTTGCCATTGTAAATATTTTATCTGAAAAAAGTCTCTGGGTCCTGCTCCCAGCCCTCTCTCTCTCTCTCTCTCTCTCTCTCTCTCTCTCTCTCTCTCTCTCTCTCTCTCTGTCTCTGTCTCTCTCTCTGTCTCTCTCTCTCTCTCTCTCTCTGTCTCTCTCTCTCTCTCTCTCTCTCTCTCTCTCTCTCTCTCTCTCTCTCTCTCTCGTCTACTCTTCCCTGTTACCCTTTTTCTCCTTGTCCTCTGCGCTGGTCTGCTCTGCCGCCTTGCTTTTGGGTGAGAGGTTTGACTGTGCTAGCACTGTGCTTGTAATCCTGTGAGTTCACAATTTGAAAAGTTTTCTTAAATATACAACGTTTCGATCCTAGACCTTCTTCAGGACCAAAACATTGTGCATTAAAGGGACACTGTGCAGGAAATGCTCAAAAAAGGTACGGCAACTATGCTGCTCATTGAGACTGGGCAAATATTGAGACAAATTTGATCTTAACATGAAATTTTACTAAATAATAAACAAATATTTTCTAGTATGGTCCAAGTAGTCATTTTTGCAGACCATGGAGAAGATCCCCTTTTTCATGTATGAAAAGTGCAATTTTTCCAGTCATAATGAATACTTAGAATTTGATGGTGGTGGTAAGTATTCATGAAAAAGGTAACATTAGTGAATGGGTAGCATGAATTCTGGAAATAAACAACCAAAAATCTCACACAGTGTCCCTTTAAAGAAAACAGCGAAGTGGTCAGTGTTTTTTTTTCCAAACTGTCTGCTGAGTGACCCATGGGCAGTCTTCGACGCACCTGCTGAGTGACCCATGGGCAGTCTTCGACGCACCTGCCAGCTGAGGTGTGCGGAAAAAAAACAAAAAACAAATTTAATCTTGTGAGCTCAGCATCCAGTCTCCAGGTTTTGTGAAACAGGTGCATGATTCTGTCTCATGCTTTCCTCTTTCTTCGGTCCCATGCTTTCCTCTTTTATGCCTTGTCTTGAGGTTAATGACCTCTCATGAAAAAGACAAATGCTTGGTAAACTAAAGGGCTGGGTCAGAGATGTCAAACTCAGGACCAGGTGCCAAATCTGGTCCGTGGTGTCTTTTCATTTGGCTTACGAGGTCAGTTCAAGTGTGTATTAAAGTTGGCCCACACATATCATTCATATAATAGGTACATGACTTGAACACTAAATTGTGTGTGTTAAAGGAATTGTATGAGTGGGTCAGGCCAGTGCAATAGCACACAGAAGTGCATCAGTTCTCATAAACAGCAGAATACCGTACTGTATGTAAACAGCAGAATACCGTACTGTATGTAAACAGCAGAATACCGTACTGTATGTAAACAGCAGAATACCGTACTGTATGTAAACAGCAGAATACCGTACTGTATGTGCATCAGTTCTCATAAACAGCAGAATACTGTATGTGCCGGCACATTTGATGTAAATTGGTGTTTGCATCAGTGTGTGCGCATACTCTCAGTCCATGTTTTAATAAATAGTGACTTTGGGTGCACCACTTCGTGTCAGATTTTGATTGCAGCCCACTGTGAGTTTGAGTTTGACATCCCTTCCTGAACTCATCAGGTTTTCCGATGCAAGCAGGCCCGCTGACAGGGATGTACAAAGGTCGTATGTTGTCCCAGGCCCAGGGAGATAGGGGGCCCAAAATTGGGTCTCCATGACATTGTATGTATTGGGTAGGGGGCCCTTTCAGATTACTTTTGTCCTGGGCCCAGCGGAAGCTGTCAGCGGCCCTGGATGTAAGCTGCCTGAATGCCTTGACAAGCCAGCAGTAGGAGTGACTGATGGTACCTCATGCGAACGATGTGAAGTCGGTGAAGTCAGTGAAGTTCCTGTCTAAGTGTCAGTATAACGAGGTGTGCATGTAGTTCGCACCCCTGATGTGAGAGAAGTGTCTTTTCCATGGCGAAGTGCCAGCATATGTCAACCTCCCTCATCCTCGAGCCGCCATGCTTTAAAACATCACCTAATTACAAGCTCCTGTAACACATCACCTAATTACAAGCTCCTGTAACACATCACCTAATTACAAGCTCCTGTAACACATCACCTAATTACAAGCTTGATTGTGGATGAGGGTCATTAATAAGGAGGTGCGTCCAACTGCTCCAATCAGTCACGTACCTCAGCTGTGGCCAGAATGCATATAATAGGCCTGCATTTCATATAATAGGCCTACATTTCATATAATAGGCCTGCATTTCATATAATAGGCCTACATTTCATATAATAGGCCTGCATTTCATATAATAGGCCTACATTTGACGGGCATTGGAAATTAGCCTATGGCTACAAATGCTATGATACTTATCTGTTAGGTTTTTGTACAGCCTACATGATGTGTATTTGTCCCTACTCAAATAAACCATAACTAAACCATAACTGAATTTCATATAATAGGCCTACATTTCATATAATAGGCCTACATTTCATATAATAGGCCTACATTTCATTGCAATTAAATTTCATTGGAAGTTTCGGCAGAGTCGGGGGTATGGGGGTCGGGGGTGGGGTTAAAGGCAGAGCAGTAAACAAGACAGTGATGGAGGATTTCACAAAAAAGCAAACAGATCCATATGTGACTTCTGTCTACAAGAGAGTAGTGTTGGCAGTGTGCCAGTTTGACAGCATGAGAAATTCATAAGAAGACAATAGAGCCAAGCAGACAGCCAGTACACGTTCATAAGAAGACAATAGAGCCAAGCAGACAGCCAGTACACGGTTTTGGTGTGTTGCTATCAGTTGTGGGGTCTTACTGTAGTCTGTGATTTGGCGGTGGGAAAAAGTCAAAAGGATAGAAGAGGAGGTAAATGCACAAATACAAAGACAGTAATGTGTGTGTGTGTGCGTGTGCGTGCCTGCCTGCCTGCCTGCCTGCCTGCCTGCTTGCGTGCATATGTGCGTGCGTGTACTGTATGCTTGCATGTGTGCGTGTGTGCGCATTACTGTAAGTTTAATGGGAGTTGGACGGAGTATACAGTTGGTGTGTAGTGAAGTAGACTGACGATGTGTTTTCCAACGTGAGTGTGTATCAGCGAACTTACGGACATCAGAGTTGAATCAAGTTGAGGCTCTTGCTAAAGTTGAGGCTCATGTCTGGAAAATTCTACCAGGCGAGGCTATAGCACTGCTGATCACTCCCAGTTGTTATAACACTGAGCAAGTAGAGAGACAAAAAATGAACAAGGGAGTGAGAGGGGAGAGTAAGTTTGTCAAATGAAATCCCCCCCAAAAAATTGCAGATGGGTTTGTGTATTGTTTTGTTTCTCTGCCTGAGCTGAGTAACATTTCCGGTCATGTAAACAGCAGTTTCTTCTTTCTTGTCCAAGACAATATGGGAGAGGTAGCTTGTGGCACAGTCTTGCTGGCCTATTGTGATGCAGACATGATAAAACATCTGAGAACTTTCCCCTTTTTTGAAAGTAAAAACTATATGTATTATTAAACATGGTTTAACCCCTTAGCCCAGCACTATGGCTCTCTAAATGTCATAGCAATGTTGTTATGATGTAGTTCAGCATTTTCAGCAAGTGAATAGGGTCACCGGTGTGCTTATTCTGTAACTGTGGCGGTGTGTGTGTGTGTGTGTGTGTGTGTGTGTGTGTGTGTGTGCGTGTGTGTGTCTGTGTGTGTGTGTGTGTGTGTGTGTGTGTGTGTGCGTGTGTGTGTGTGTGTGTGTGTGTGTGTGTGTGTGTGTGTGTGTCGGTGTGTGTCCGCGTGCATGTGTGCGCGTATGCTCGTTTGCGCAAGCTTGCTGTGTGCATGGGAACAGAGGAGCGAGGCAGGAAAAGGCCCCTGTTGACTGTGTCCAGAAGATGGAAAAGGAAATGTGTGTTTTGTCTCCTGAGGACGTCCCAACATGTTTATCTTCATCTTCTCCCTTTTTTATGCAAGTCTGCAGCCAACAAGTAGGAAGCTGCTGGAGAGATAGACACTTTATAGAGCAGTGGTTCTCAAACTTTTCCCATCATTCCCTCCTTCGGAATTAAAGGAAAAGTGCTGGTGCAGAATTAAAGGAAAAGTGACTGGTGAGATAAAACAAAGAGGGACTACAGTGGAATGCAGATGTGTGTTCATTTCCTATATGAGAATTAATAATATAATGTTTATAACTATGTATATGATGCTTAAAACGTATTGGCTTATTGGCGAGACAAGAAATCATTTCCTTGGGGGAAAATAAAAATAAAAATCAGATGTCACAAGCCCCCCCTGTGATGCCTCCGCGCCCCACTTTGAGAAACACTGCTATAGAGAGAGATAGCAGTTGGTAAAGGAAGAAGCGAGAAAGAATGAGAGATTATGATTTGGACCTGTCTGCTTCTCTCAAGGATCTAACCCTTCTTTGCATCTGCACTTGTTGTTCTGTATATTTCCTGTGCGCAGTTTGTAATTGTGATTGCTTGTAAGTGCTAGTTGGTTTGATTATGTCCTCTTTTGAAAGTCGTTATAAAACGTCTGCCAAATGCGATGTAATGTAGTGGATCTGCTGCACTTGTATGGTAGTAGCCAAACAGGAAGTGCCCCCTGTATCTGCAGAGAGAACTGTAGGTAAAGCAGGAAGTGAAACCCAGAAAGAGCGAAATATTAGTACTGTCTAGATTAGTATGGACCTGTCTCTCCTCTCTAGATTAGTATTGGGACCTCTCTCTCCTCCGTAGATTACGATATTTCGACCTGTCTCTCCTATCTAGATTACATGTAATATTTCGACCTGTCTCTCCTCTCTAGATTACATGTAATATTTCGACCTGTCTCTCCTCTCTAGATTAATGTTTGGACCTGTCTCTCCTCTCTAGATTAATGTTTGGACCTGTCTCTCCTCTGTAGATTACATGTAATATTTCGACCTGTCTCTCCTCTCTAGATTACATGTAATATTTCAACCTGTCTCTCCTCTCTAGATTAATATTTGGCCCTGTCTCTCCTCTCTAGATTACATGTAATATTTCGACCTGTCTCTCCTCTCTAGATTACATGTAATATTTCGACCTGTCTCTCCTCTCTAGATTACATGTAATATTTCGACCTGTCTCTCCTCTCTAGATTACATGTAATATTTCGACCTGTCTCTCCTCTGTACACTGTTTATGGTAGGAGCCAACACTGAGGTGCGCTCTCCGCTCTCCAAGCAGCAGGAAGTTGTCTCTCCGCTCTCCAAGCTGCAGGAAGTTGTCTGTCCTACAGTATCCAGGAAGTGGCCTTTAGATAGACGGACAGGAAGTAGCCTTTAGATAGACGGACAGGGATAGCTGTAGGTTAAGGAGGAAATGGAAGAGAGAAAGAATGAAGGATTATTTTTTGGACCCAATTCTCTCAAGTCTCCCCTATATCATCTGCAGGAAGTGGCCTTTCCTACAGGATCCAGCTGGGATGGGGAACGCAGGGAGCCTGATAGCCCAGGGGCCTCTGGGTAATTCTGGTCTGTGACTGTCTCACACTGGGAAAACGGGCCCAGGAGACAAAATGTCAAATCAGAGGAAAAAAGAGGGAACTATTCTGAGAAGGATTTGTGAATTTACAGGAGTAGTAGAAGAAGCAGACATTTGATAGAGGCTTATTAAGCTCCTGTGGGTTTCGTTGTTATAAATAGCTAATGCAGATTTGCTAAGAGATGAGAAATGGAACCATACTTCAGAAATGAATTTAATTAGCTTCAACTTAACGAAGATCCACAAAATCTCAGTGCTGTGAGCACAGCCTGGTTAGATGAAACAGTGGCTGCTTTTATATGCCTGTGGTCCAGACTGTGGTGAGCACAGAAATACACTGACACACTCAAGCAAAGACACATAGACACACTCGGCCAAAGATGCAGACACACACAGGCAACAACACACAGGCGCACACAGGCAAAGACACACAGACACAGACACAGACACAGACACACACACACACACACACACACACACACACACACACACACACACACACACACACACACACACACACACTGACAAGAGACACGCTCAGCATTTAGTTAACCATACGTAAACACAAACACAGAGAGAGAGAGAGAAAGAGAGAGAGAGAGAGAGAGAGAGAGAGAGAGAGAGAGAGAGAGAGAGAGAGAGAGAGAGAGAGAGAGAGAGATACAGAGAGAGAGAGAGAGAGAGAGGGGGGGAGAGAGAGAGAGAGAGAGAGAGAGAGAGAGAGAGAGAGAGAGAGGGGGAGAGAGAGAGAGAGAGAGAGAGAGAGAATGGAGGGGATCCAGACAGACAGAAACTGGGATGGGAATTGAATGGAGTTGAGTTGAGAGGGAAGCTGGGACAGAAGGATAAGATGCAATAGGATCATTTACAGCTGGGACAGAAGGATACGATGCAATAGGATCATTTACACTGGGACAGAAGGATACGATGCAATAGGATCATTTACAGTGAAGGAGACAGAGATACTAAGCCGATGATAGATAAGTGGTGGCCAAGACAAATGCAGAATGGATTTGCTTTGCTATCAAAACTCTGCTAGACTAAAAAACTTAGCCTTCTCCAGTGGTTCTCAAACTGGGGGTGGAGACCCCTGGGGGGTGGGGCGGACGTACTGAAAGGAGGTCATGAAGACAAGGGACTTGTACTCATTTGTATGGTTATTATGTGTATTTGCTTTCTTGTGGATTTCTAGGAATATTAGCGGACAAGCTATTAATGTAAAATCTGGCAATATTAATGGACAAAATAGTTGCCTACAGTACATACACAAAGTAATTGCATGAATGCAGAGAAACTCATCCATGAGCCTGTCCACATTCGGAGTGTGGGGGCATTCAGAGGTTCATCATTACAGAGACCATGTGAGGATTTCTTCAATGAAATGCTGCTGAACTTTCTTTTTTCAACTAGTTCCTTTTGAATTGCACCCTCTTGGATGCTCCAATTATTTTGCAGCTTAGAGCGCTAATTAATACGACAGCTTCTCCTCTCCATGTGATCATTAATGAGAAGCAGCCGCAGTTCTAGTTCTAGAAGCTCTTGGAATGCCTCCAGTGTTCTAGAAGCCCTTGGAATGCCTCCTCTGTTCCTCCTCGAGGAGGTAGAGTAGAGTAGAGCATGATGGGTAATGTTTCTGCCAGTTCCCCTTCAGTTGCAACTCCCCCTTGGAACACAAGACAGTTCTGCACGACTTGAAATAGTCGAGTCAGCTTTCCTGTCCTCTTATCTGCTTCACTTAAGCATTTCTGTGCATGTGTAGTGTAATATAGTCAGCTCTGTATCGACTCCTTTGCCTTGCTTTATATTTCACACTTCTCCGCATTCTGTGTCATCCAGTTCTAGTGTACATTTTACAAAAACTCAGTTGTTAGCAAGTTAGCAATTTGGGTAGTTGTCAATGGGAAATTACATTGGAAACAACAAAGTAGCTAACGTAGTTAGCAACTATGACTTTGAGAAATGCACCCCTGCTCTCTACAGTTTTTTCCAATTTCCTTTGTAGCGGCTTTACTGGTGTTTTCTTCCATTACTCTAATTTCCTCTTTCTCAAAGTAAACATTTGTCTCTGTATTTAGTTTGACTCTTCATCCTTATGACCCCTCAATCTCCCTCCCTCTCCTGTCTTCCCCTCACTCTTCTTTGTCATTTCATCTGCCTCTCTCTCAGCCTTCCTCTCCTCTTTGCTCTTTTTTGTTTGAGGCTGCTCTCTCTCTCTCTCTCTCTCTCTCTCTCTCTCTCTCTCTCTCTCTCTCTCTCTCTCTGAGGTGCTTTCCAGATGGGTGTGTGTGCGCTCTGCTTTGAGGGTTCAGCTGGTAGAAGCATTCTCTTCATTAGAAAACCTTTAGATGAACAGAGAGCTGTCCTCTCTATTGCTCTCTCTCTCTCTCTCTCTCTCTCTCTCTCTCTCTCTCTCTCTCTCTCTCTCTCTCTCTCTCTCTCTCTCTCTCTCTCTCTCTCTCCCTGTCTCTCTCTCTCTCTCGCTCTCTCGCTCTCTCTCTCTCTCTCTCTCTCTCTCTCTCTCTCTCTCTCTCTCTCTCTCTCTCTCTCTCTCTCTCTCTCTCTCTCTCTCTCTCTCTCAGACTCTGCTGCATTTTGCCGTATGTAGCTTTGGATACTGTACCCCATAGTATTTTTGGAGGTTTGTGGAGGACTTCTACTCACCTGCCATTATTGAGGAGCTTTGTTCTGAAGTCTCTGCCCAACCAGCTCAGCTGTTTGTCTTCCAACAGAATCCTGTTGTTACCCCAGTGGACTAATGGCTCGTTATTTTGAAACTCGGCTGTCGCTAGAGCCAATAAGTAGAGATGCACCGGATCCTGATTTTTAGGATCCTGCCGGATACCGGATCCACTGCCTAAGATCCTGCCGGATCCGGAACCGGATACCGGATCCTACGAAAGGGTTGAAACACATAGCCTACTCACACACGTGGGCCCTTTTTATCACGTTGGCTCAAACTATTTTGACTGAAAAGCCTCGGCTACCGGATCCTGGATCCTGGAACCGGATCCGGATCCTGTGAAAAACCCTATTATCCTGCCGGATCCGGATTCGGATCTTGGATCCTGTGCATCTCTACCAATAAGTATCTACAACAGTGGTATGCGTTCTATTGCAACAGTTGGGGACAAAACACATGTCTGAAAACACCAATGTTAAATGAACTCGGAGTAAACTGAGCTTCTCCGAATTTGTGTGTCAGAACCCCGATTTGAGAACCCATTTGATTGCACTTTTCAGAGGTCGGGGTTTCCGAGGATGCACCCTAACCCCTGCCTGCCAGAGTTTCTGTTCGGCCCCCGTGGATTGCAGAGGTGAGGTCTTCCACTGCTTGTCACCATATCCTGAGAAAATAGCACAGGGGAGATGCTGACCATATACAAGTTTACGAAACACTGATCGTTATCGAATATGCGAAGGGGAGTATAACAAAATTGTTAGATAAATACAGAAGTGGGTATTGAGGAAGGAGACGGAGTAGTGCGTGTAGGGATGGAACGGTTCACAAAATTCACGGTTCGGTTCATATCACGGTATCAAGGTCACGGTTTTCGGTTCTCTACGGTTCTTTTTTTTTAGTTCATGATAAATGGTGCACTGGGAATATTAAACCATTTTTATATAACTACAATTATAAAGTGATGATGCGCAAGTTGAATCATCTGTCGTCAGCTGATGTGCGCTGTCTGAGCGTCCCAAATGCCCTCTTTCAAGTGGCTAATAGAATCAGACTTATCACTCAATATCCTACATGTGGTTTGTATAGGCTTATAATGTGAAAATGGTGTGATTTTAATTGTGTCATCCTCTGATTGGTCTTATATACTAATGTGTTAATCAGAGAGACTGGATAAGATACTCCTGGAATCTCTGTTTTATGTATTTTTCTGGGCAGTACATGAATTGCGGTTTGCCACGGACTGCATTTCACGGTTCGGTAAGGTGTGTGAATTGTACGGTTTCGGTTTTCGGTGCGGTTTGTACCATCCCATGTACGTAGTAGTGGGAGTGTGGGTGTAGCCTTGTCTGACTTGAGGGAGTGTGGAACCCTTTAGTCTGTCGTCATGGTCCCCCATTCCCACAAGAAGGAGGTCATGGCAGAGGGCCTCATTCCCCCCCTCCTTCTCTCTCTCTCTCTCTCTCTCTCTCTCTCTCTCTCTCTCTCTCTCCCCTCCTCCTCCTCTCTCTCTCTCTCTCTCTCTCTCTCTCTCTCTCTCTCTCTCTCCCTCTCTCTCTCTCTCTCTCTTCCTTTCTATAACTCATTCTCACCTAATCCCTCCAGTGGTAAGGGGGGAAGGAGGGCTGAAGGATGAAGCGTCACTGGTTTCCAGTGGCCAAGAACAACAACACGGACTTCCAGGTCTTGATGGAGAGACTGTGGAATGGAGGTCAAAGGGGACGCGGGCCAGACGCTGTCTGCCTGGTGAACGGAGGTCTTCAGGCCCTGCTAGCAGGAGTTCAGGGAAAGGGCATCTAATAGGTTAAGGTGGCAGGAGGCAGGAGGCAGATGGTGGATTCCAGGCCATTGAAACAGCTCAAAGCGAAATGCAACAGGCACATTTGAACTATGATGGGAATCTGTTCAAACATAAATTTAAACATGAGAAATTTTTAGTTAATTTTTGTAAAAACATATTGAGTTTGGCCCGCAACTTCAATCCAGATTCTGATTTTGGCCCTCGGTCAATTTGAGTTTGACACCCCTGCTGTAGCCAGTGCCCTGTAAATAACTGTAAATTGCTTTTGGATAAATAGCGTCAGCGATGTGTTATGTAATAACAAGGCATGACTGAGGGAAGCATTAACATTATCCATTATTGATTGGTTGCAGGTTATAGGAAAGGGATGCCATGTTTCATCCAACTGGATTTGCAAAGGGCTTGAAATTGCATTGGCTCATAGACACTGAGGCTACTCGCAAATCTTTGCTAGTCATTTTTTATTCACTATCAAGCTGATAAGACCAATCCTCTGATATTGTAATCAGCCCAATGTAAGTTGCAGCTCTTCTCATCAGTATCAGACATATTTCATCATTTCATCATTTCGAGTCCCATGAGAGTGAAGATGGAGTTTCAGTATTCTGATACAGGCAGCCAGAGCTCACGCAATACACAGGAAACACACACACCAGGACCAGAGGCACAGCGGTGACTAACTGCTATCTGCAATCGCCACACTTGAGGACCGAAAGATAAAAACTAATCTAAAGAGGGCTGCTTTCATCAGTGTCTCAGTTTGATGATGACTTCTCCCCTTCCTCTCTAACCCTCTTCAGCCACAACCCCCCCTGTCTCCAACCCCACCCTCCTCCCAGTGCTTCCTCTGCAACCCTTTCTTTAATGACCCCCCCCCCTTCTTAAAGGTGCACTGTGTAAAATATGACGACTTCTCCCCTTCCTCTCTAACCCTCTTCAACCATCACCCACAATTCCCCTCAGACCCTCCACTTCTTAAAGGTGCAACCTCTTCTTACAGGTGTACTCTGTAATATTTGATGATGCCTTCTCCCCCTTCTTAAAGGTCCACTGTGTAATATTTGATGACGTCTCCCCTTCCTCTCTGGCCCTCTTTAGCCACAACCCCCCCAGAGTCTTCAAAAGCCCCCAGCCTCTCCTTAATGACCCCCCCCCCCTCTTTTTAAAGGTGCGCTGTGTAATATTTGATGACTACTCCCCTTCCTCTCTAACCCTCTTCAGACATCGCCCACACCCCCCCCTCCCCGCAGAGGCTCCACTGCAGCACCCCAACCCCCCCTACACCCCCCCCCCCCAGAGTCTCTCCAACCCCCCTCTCCACTGCAGCCCAGGCTCTCCTCATTGACTTCCCCTCCTCTACATATTCCCTTCACATACAGTTTGTATACATCCAGTTCATGCATACAGCAGGCTTTATTCATAAATCCTCCTCAAGTCTGCCAACCCCCCCCCCTCATCATCAGGAAGGCAAATGGGCCATGGGGTCAAAGTGCAAGTCTGCCCAAAGTCAAACTCTCGTTTTTCAGTTCAGAGGAACTTGAGGGTTAGTGCACCAGGCATGCCTCCCCTGATGCTGTGGAGACTTACCAAGTAGGGACTGGAAAGAATGAAACAATGATTGATGGTATAACCAAAAGGGAAAATTTGTATCACGCTCTTAATTTTCTGATCTCCCCTGCCTTCACTCTACTGGGTGGAAACGCAAGTGAGAGAGGTCTCGTTGCCAAGTAGGTTCCATTAAAGCTGAGAGTCCTTGATGTGCATGTGTAATTGGGTTAAAAGGGAAAAATGGAGTAAATTGTTTGAAGTTCCCAAGTCAGTCCTTTGTTTTCCTGTGAGTTTGCTGTGACCAGATTTGTAAGTGCTACGCTCAGGGCCAAACAATTGTCCATACTGGGACAAATAAAGGCTTTACTACTACTACTACTACTACTACTACTACTACTACTACTACTACTGCTGCTACTACTACTACTACTGCTACTACTACTACTACTAATGCCAGAGAACTGGAAGAAATCAAATCTGCATAAATGTGACAAACTTCAAAGCCCCTCTTCACTAGCAGGACTCTATCCATCTTTCCGCACCAATTAAATCCTTCAATTCAAATGTAAAAGCCTGAACCTGACTGACAATAATGACTTTCAAAGCACTGCCCATGAAAATAGAAATAAGGAAAGCCATGCATTGTTCGGTTCACGTTTCTCATGACACACACACTCAGGTTTTCCATTGCTCCTCAGTCTAGACTAGGTTGACTTAAGCTCATAAATATGATTTCAACCCAGTTTCCATTCTCTAAATCTCTACATAACACACAAGAGAATACAACTCAAAGCATTTTGTATCCATAAATATAACAGTTTACTGTATTCCTCATAGTCTGGGAACAGAGCTTGAGTTCTTTCCACATGGTTTTAAGGTGCTGAGGTAATGTTACTTTAATTCCAATAAGGATCTTATGTCTGTAAAAAAAAACGGCATCACAATTTATTTTATCCTCCCCATACTGTAGTTTTCAGTAAGATGTCAAACAAAACACAAACATACATATATAACTGACCAAACAGGCTTTTCCAAGTAGGACGTGCATAGAAATACAATCGGGGGAGGGAAACTAAGAGTGAGATGGGTTGAGAAGTAGAGAGAGAGAGAGAGAGAGAGAGAGAGAGAGAGAGAGAGAGAGAGAGAGAGAGAGAGAGAGAGAGAGAGAGAGAGAGAGAGAGAGAGAGAGAGAGAGAGAGAGAGAGAGAGAGAGAGAGATAGACTGCATAAGCCCAGTGGGTTGAGGATGTAGTTTCTGTGATTCAAAAAAAGAGATCATGTGAGCATGTTCTCTGGAGAAGGACTCTGGCTTTATGCTGCCTTCAGATCCCATTAAACGCCCCTTATTGATCCAGACAACAAAAAACCTCAGATGGAAGCTCTGCAAGGTTTTATTTATTTATCTATTTATTTATTTATTTATCTATTTATTTATTTATTTATTTATTTTTACTTGCAACGGTTTTATTCATTATTATAAATCCATATGTGGCAATTCATTGTGTCAGCTTGCACAACTTGTCAAACGTAGTTAGTGATGTGGGTTTTTAAATGTTGGCATGTGGGCATTCGAGCACAAAAACAACGTTGATTTAGCAATTCATTTTGAAATAATCCAGAAATCCCTGTCTCTGAATGGGATAGAACGTGCCTTTGATTTGTAACATGATTGCCAATACTTTCCATAAAGGACAGGAAAGGATGTTGATATCATCACATCAGCACAAACACATTCTGAATGTCTCCAGCTGATTTTTCAAAATGTTTACTTGCACTTTGACCTCTGGTGCTTTTGATTTGTCTCTCTCTGAGCTCTTCTGTGGTGATGCTGCATTTTGATTGGTCCTTTCCCTGAGCTCTTCTGATGTGATGCTGCGTTGCGTTTTACAACACATGGCGCAGACAGGGGGTTGATGTGGTGAAGAGGTCATAGGCGACAGTGGATTGATGTGGTGATGAGGTCATAGGCGACAGTGGAGCGACATGTGCGGAGCCCTGAAGGGAGTAAACAACAAAACAGTCCTGTTGTGGTAAATAAAACCCATCAAAGCATCTTAACTCACAGATGGTTGGAAATAAAAAGTGTTGACGCTGTGAAACTTGCAAACTGAACATTTGCCAATAAATTGTCCGCCTGAAATGAAGTCATGGAGCTGTTGCTGTTGTAACCCAGATGAGCTGAACGTTCCCATTTTAAAAATGACACATCACACATTGAACAAGGTTTTAATGCTATAGAAATTATGTTTTTTATGTATTTAAGATAGCGCATTGAAACTTGCAATGAAACTGCAATGAAGTCATGGAGCAATTGCTGTTGTCACCCAGCTGAGCTGCACGTGCCCATTTTAAAAGTGACACATCACAAGGCGTGAACTGAGGAAGTGAAATAAGACAGAAAGAGAAGCGTAAATGAGGGTGTTATCATTATTATGAATGCAGTCACATGAGGGCGTTATCATTATTATGAATGCAGTCACATGAGGGCGTTATCATTATTATGAATGCAGTCACATGAGGGCGTTATCATTATTATAAATGCAGTCACATGAGGGCGTTATCATTATTATGAATGCAGTCACATGAGGGCGTTATCATTATTATGAATGCAGTCACATGAGGGTGTTATCATTATTATGAATGCAGTCACATGAGTGAGGGATCTAATTGGCCATCACTGTGATAGCTGGTGCCTATTTAGGTTTGAATGCATCATCCGCTGTTAGATGAGGGCAGTTTGGATCTCCTGTGTGTCTGCTGTTAGATGGTGGCAGTTTGGGTCTCCTCAGTCTAATGGCAGTTTGGGTCTCCTGTTAGCTGATGGCAGTTTGGGTCTCCTCAGTGTGTTAGATGATGGCAGTTTGGGTCTCCTGTTAGCTGATGGCAGTTTGGGTCTCCTCAGTTTGGGTCTCCTGTTAGCTGATGGCAGTTTGGGTCTCCTCAGTTTGGGTCTCCTGTTAGCTGATGGCAGTTTGGGTCTCCTCAGTGTGATGTTGCATATGGTTGCCATTAACCCCACTTTAACCCAGCGTGCTGTTGGATCTGCTTAATATGTAGGGCAAGTCAGTCTGTATTGGTGCTGACTCATCAAGATGAAGAGGAAGGGAGGGAGAGAGAGAGGGAGGGAGGGAGAGAGAGAAAGGGAGGGAGAGAGAGGGGGGAGGGACTGAGACAGAGAAAGAGCCTGGGGGCAAACAAACATCCCCCACAGTGATTTACTGGACTCATCCATCATTTCATCCTCTGAATTACAGCAATGCAATGTGCAATGTGTTGTTAGGTCTCAGGCTAAAAGTCACATGTCTGGATGTCTCATCAGGCATGGAGAATATGGTTATCTCTCCTCAACACTTTAAAGATAGTTACTCGCTTTTACTGTAACTGCTACTTTAGTGTAGAGTAACTTTTTAGATCCATTTCTGTCAACTACAAGTGAATGCTTTATATATCAACGATTTGCAACGCAGTCTCACCCCAAGTAGTCAATTTCTGACTACCTTGGACCAGACGGCAATTTTTGACGTCTCTGGTATTCCTTCCACATCACATTTTGACTATGTGGCCTAACCCTAAAACTATTCCTAAACCTAACCTCAATGACGTTATGCTGCCACAAGGGGGCGCCTTTGAGGACATAGTCAAAATGTGACGTGGAAGGAATACCCAAGACGTCAAAAATTACAGTCTTGGGGTGTCAAAAATTGAGTAGTCAAAAATTAAGAGACTGTGTAGAGATTTGGAATAAAAACATTATCCTGTGGCACACCAAAAGGACAAATAGCCAACTTGCTCTTCATGTTATGATCTGATTTGCCAGACTAAGTATTTTACCCTCAAATTGTCAACTGCTATTATGTCTCAATGGCATAGCTGTGGCCAGTAAGCCAAAAGCTTTGTGGTTTGCAACACGTCTCAGAAGATACACAGAGTTCAGATGCTACAGTAGTACAGTATATTGCAAGCAGTCTTGTTCATCATTAAAAACACTGCAGCACATACTGTAGGCAGCTCCCAAACTCACAGAGCATTCCATAGCATGAGTTATAGCTGGCCAACATCTGCACATGGGATCACATAGTAATTAAAATAAGATGTCATGTCCCACTGTGACGCCAGTGAGAAATCTACAGGCCTGTAGAGTATACAGTGCAGTGCAATACAGGCTTCAAATAAACCTGCAAACCTCATCTGTGTGCTAAGGAGACAAGAGTACTTTAGGGAGTCTGTAGGGGTACCAGTCAAGAAGTGTACTGTAGAGTAAACAAATACTGTACCACATAGATCAGGTAAACAAATACTGTACCTTATAGATAAGGGTAAACATATACTGTACCTCATAGATCAGGTAAACATGCTGTACCTCATAGATCAGGGTAAATGGGTTTGCTTTGTCAGGTTCTGCTATTCAGTCTGCTGATCATAGGGAGAGAGAGAGAGAGAGAGAGAGAGAGAGAGAGAGAGAGAGAGAGAGAGAGAGAGAGAGAGAGAGAGAGAGAGAGAGAGAGAGAGAGAGAGAGAGAGAGAGAGAGAGAGGTGGCACTGTAGTGTGTTGGCTCCAGATCACATGTCCTTAAATGCCAAGAGTCTTGCTGGTCCTGCTGTCACTGCTCCAATGCCAAGAGTCTTGCTGGTCCTGCTGTCACTGCTCCAAAGGGTGTGTTAAGACTCGACTCTTGTAGACTTAAACAGTCAACCTGGCGCTCAGACCTCACGTTTCCATGACATGCTGCCACAGCGGGATCTGACTTCATAATTCCATGTTACTGCCTTGACTTGGGGCCAGTCTGCCAGCTCTCATGTTCAATCCAGCTTTCACTTGTCGGCTCGTTACTAAAAGTGTAAGGCATACAGCATAGACCAGGGATCCCCAAACTTTTTTCTCTGGGGGCCACATTATCGTTCCTGACTGTGATCAGGGGCCGGGATCAATCATGTGGGCTTTATACTAGGCCACTGCCTGTTATAGCCATAATTTCTAGCACAAAATAGTTCAGCATTACAAGTGATTTGCAAAAGAAGTGAGTAGGCCTACTTCACATGTTTTTCAATTTGAATTTAATTTCTAATAATCATGTAAAAATAGCAAGGAAAGGTGGTTGGTGGAATGGTGATTGACAGTTTATGAGTGATACAATAGAAATGGTAGGCCTGTTTATATTATAGTGAGATGAGAAACTATCAAGACGAGAAACTTCTGGTGATTCACACTATAGGTTAGTGAAAATTAAACAGTAGGAAGGCCTGTTGATAAACAAAATAAAATATATAAAAAAATATTTGGGCCAGTTCAAATGGTGAGGTGCAGAGAGGTGGAGGGCCGGTCAAAGGGGCTTGGCGGGCCGCATCAGGCCCCCGGGCCTTAGTTTGGGGACCCCTGGTTTAGACTGTTCCCTCTCGAGCATGTTAGTTCTGTATACCTACATATGACTAAATATGAACGATACCTAAAATTCACACATTTCCAAACACGATTTGTTTTTAGTTTTTGAATAGCAAGGGAAAATTCCACCTCTAGACAATTTTAGCCCAAATGAAAAGTTTAATTGATTTAGTCATCTAGACACCCAGATGTCGTTGTTTGCAACTCCAATGGGCTACGTATTGTAATTACATATCAAGAATTTTGTGGGAAACAACAGTTCTGTCATCACAAGTCATGTTGGGTTTTTTAAATTGAATTATATTAAACCTATATTATTATTCCCCTTATTCTGTCCTGCTCATTTCAACGTTGTCATGCTCTCGCAGAACATCCTGTCTGGTAACTCAGGGTTAGACGCCTAGCCCTTAGGCCGTCTGAATTATTTAGCATAAGCTGCTGCTACTTCATAATGGCTAGCTGGCCTATAGGCTGTGCTAGGTCTCACGTCAAACTATCTAATTAATGTTTTCTACACTTTCCAAGAGCCTGAAAGTCACATTTTGATTGTGTGACTCGGTTGGTGTGTATAGTTGATTCCTGAATACATTACACTTAGAAATGGTGCCTTTTGCAGTATCCAATCACATCATTTCATTATTTCATTATTTCATTCTAAAAGGGAAAATGTATTCTCTTATCTTCCACATTAATCACCTTTACTAATCACACACTGGCTTGGTTTACTTACAAGTAGCATACCAAAAGTGCAGTCTACAGAATATTTTCTTTTAAGAATTAAAAATGGTGTTTGCCATTGTGTGAATGAGTTTGTTTAGTTGTGAGGGACCAGTGACCATCACCCCTTCTGTCAATTAGCCACCAAGAGGTACAAGTTGACAAGTACTTGCTAGACATACAGTACTACCCCAAAGGAGATGATATCTTGTGAGGTAAAAGCGAAGAGACGTGTGCAACCATGACCTGATTTCCTTCTGCAGAGCTACTACTGTGAGAACCCTTCAGCCCAGAGATGGAGCTGGACTGAAAAACGGTATGGGCATTTTTGCCATAGACCAGCCCAGTCCCCGTCATGCTATAATTATTCCGTCCATTGTATTGTATATATTAAAGATGCGCCAAGGGACTGCCCAACCTAAATAGTGGGCCTGTCTCTAAGGAGAATATTTAAACAAAACAAAAAAATAAACAAATAACAACGGCCTCTGAGTTCTGCTGGCCAGCCAGGAAAGTGCCTGGTACTGTATGCCAGATGACCAGTCCAGCTCTGCTTCTGCCCTCTGCCTGTCCTCCTACAGAGTGGCTGGGCTTCAGTAGCCTACAGCCCTCTGCTTCTGCCCTCTGCCTGTCCTCCTACAGAGTGGCTGGGCTTCAACTGGCTACAGCTGACTGCCTTAGTTGTCACCCTGCCAGACCTCTTCAGGAAAGCATTCCAACTCACACTGACAACTTACAGTATCACCACCACCACACACCACTCCTCCTCGGATTTTTCTTTGTTTCTGCTCTGATTGTCAAGTGAGTTGTCTGTCCTTGGGAAAAAGAGTGTGTGTCAGAGGGGGCTTGCTTGTTACCTCACATTTGAGATGCTAGATGTGTATATAAATAAACATGGCCTGCACTAAGAGGATATGGTTATTGATCGGTATGCGGTTTTCACTGCCTATGGTTATTGATTAAACTGGTCAAGTCTATTGAAGACAGATGTGTTACTGTGGTACATAAAGCAATCTTTATTGGCTGTTTTCACGGCTTTTTCACGATTACACATTGTAATACTCATTGGGAAGATTATAATTGGTACATGGATTGCTACATCTTAAGACTAACATGGCTTGCCATCTCCTGTGACGGAGACTTTACTGTCGACCTCGAACAGAACCCTGTAACTGACGGCCCGTTATCCTCTCCTATCCCATCCCCTCCACTCCACTACGCCCCGTTCTCCCCTCCCATACCTCCACGCTTCAGGAAAGCAATGCTACAGTTCCCAGTTAGTGTAGATTTCTCTCTCTCTCTCTCTCTCTCTCTCTCTCTCTCTCTCTCTCTCTCTCTCTCTCTCTCTCTCCTCTCTCTCTCTCTCTCTCTCCCTCTCCCTCTCCCTCTCTCTCTCTCTCTCTCTCTCTCTCTCTCTCTCTCTCTCTCTCTCTCTCTCGCCATGAAAAACTCTCAAAACTCTGAAATAAGACATAGTGGTGCACCGACAATTATTCTGGCCTGGAGTTTGTGAAGACTGTGGAGGTCCCACTGATTCCTTCTACACATCAAACGAGGCGCAGCAATTTGAAGTCCCTGACTCCTGCTGTTACTGTATTCGAAGTCCTGTGCCCTTGAGTCCTGACTCCTGCTGTTACTGTATTTTAAGTCCTGTGCCTCTGAATCTGACCCCTGCTGTTACTTGTTTTTGGAGGCTGATTGTCAGCAGATTGTCCCTTCAGTACAGTCAGAAAGAGAAGAAAGTCGTGAGAGAAGTCCAATTTGTGCAAACACGGCATCTGTTGTCTCCAGTAGTTATTTAATCCAAAAAGCTGTTACAAGAAAAACTATATCTTTATGTAGTCCCATTATTGTCCTTCCATGATCATCTTTGAAAGTTCTGAAGGAAAAAAAAGAACTGCGGACATGTTTTAATGCTGGATCGATGAAGCAGCAAGCGCATTTATATGCAATGCAGTATATATATGACAGTGGGTGCATCCCAATATGTGACCTTGCCTCGCATCCCAATATGT
>NC_085873.1:54336437-54356437 GCF_034702125.1 Engraulis encrasicolus | reverse complement strand
AGAGAAGAAGCACGTAGGCCCAGGAAGATGGAACCAGCCCATAGGCCCAGGAAGAGAGAGGGGAACCAGCCCATAGGCCCAGGAAGAGGGAAGAAGCCCATAGGCCCAGGAAGAGAGAGGGGAACCAGCCCATAGGCCCAGGAAGAGGGAAGAAGCCCATAGGCCCAGGAAGAGAGAAGGGATCCAGCCCATAGGCCAATGAGGGGTGATGGGATCCAGCCCATAGGCCCAGGAAGAGAGAAGAAGCACGTAGGCCCAGGAAGAGAGATACAGCCCATAGGCCAAGGAAGAGAGAGGGGATCCAGCCCATAGGCCCAGGAAGAGAGAGGGGATCCAGCCCATAGGCCAAGGAAGAGAGAAGAAGCCCATAGGCCCAGGAAGAGAGAAGGGATCCAGCCCATAGGCCAATGAGGGGTGATGGGATCCAGCCCATAGGCCCAGGAAGAGAGAAGAAGCACGTAGGCCCAGGAAGAGTGAAGAAGCCCATAGGCCCAGGAAGAGAGAAGGGATCCAGCCCATAGGCCCAGGAAGAGAGAAGGGATCCAGCCCATAGGCCCAGGAAGAGGGAAGAAGCCCGTAGGCCCATGAAGAGAGAGGGGAATCAGCCCATAGGCCCAGGAAGAGTGAGGGGATCCAGCCCATAGGCCCAGGAAGAGAGAAGGGATCCAGCCCATAGGCCCAGGAAGAGGGAAGAAGCCCATAGGCCAAGGAAGAGAGAGGGGAACCAGCCCATAGGCCCAGGAGGAGAGAGGAAGCCCATAGACCCATGAGGGGTGAGGGGAACCAGCCCTCAAGGATCCAGCAAAGGGAGGGTCTGGAAGCACCTCACTGGTGCATTATGGGGGATTTACAGGGCTTGTCGTCAGAGAGGAGGACAGACGCATTGGCCAGTGTGGACTCAGCCCTATGTCAGCTGCAGAGCAACATGGGAGCGAAGCCGCTGGTTGACTCGTATTTTGGAGCTCGCTGTACCCTTGGTCATGTTTTACGGTATGCGTTTTACACGAGTCTGAAGAATCTGCTCCAAGCAAAAAAGAATAATCGCCTCTTGTCCTCACTATGTTAATTCATGTCATAACAATGTGTTCACTCCTGTTGTCTTCGCTGTGTTTATTTATGTTATATACCAATGTGTTCCCTCAGTCATTCACACTCGCTAACTTCAGCTAATTAAGCGTGTCCTGATGGCCAGTCTGGTGGCTGTCTGCACTTTTGACGTCTTGGCATGAAAACAACACTTTTAGTGGTCACATATTCTGGAGAGTTAATTTAGTGGGCCATATATTCTGGAGAGATCTAAATGAAGATTAGGAAGATGGAAGGGCTAAAAACCTGATTCCAACAGAAAGTCACTCAGGCTTCCTCCAAATGGCTATTCAGGCTATTCATATCCCAACGAGAGCAGAACAATCACCATCTCATCAAATATGTATATTTATGACTACAGTGCTCTATGTATGGGCCAACGTTCCCCCTGGACTACAACTCAGCTTGTGCTGCAATTTTTAAAGCAGCGTCCACACATTTCTATTTCATCTCAGACATTTAGCAGATGATCCACACCAGACAGGTTCTGGTGCTGAACAACATGATCCACACCAGACAGGTTCTGGTGCTGAACAACATGTCCTTGGCAAACAGCCATATCTATCTCTCTAAGGCTTTTACTGCTGAGGTGTCAGAGCACTGAAGTTTAACTCCATTAATTTAATGGTGTATTATATATCTTTAGAGCGGATTGTATCAATACATACTGTACACAGTGATAACGTTTGCATTTGCAATCGCATGTAGCCCCGTGTACAGTATAATCACATATATCACATGAACTCTCCAATGGCATGACATTTCTATTTATATGGATCCTATAGTGGTGACTACATATCTATTTATATATGGATTTTATAGTTGTGAGAACATTTTCCCATAACCGTTTTCATGGGACCCCAATCCTGGAGAGTGCTGTAACTTACAGCTTGGCTTGGAGCTGTGCCTTGCCTTGCATGTGAACAGTGACATGTTGCCCTCTGTTATCTCTGCAGAGTGGAGCAATAGGGGAATAAATGTAATCGCTAACGCATAGGCTGCCTTGTCAGAGTCGGGGAAAATGTAATCGCTAATCCATAGGCTGCGTTGTCTACTTTCGCCTCTCTTGTTTTGGTGGGAATCCAAAGACAACACTGAGCATGTCAAAGACAACATGGGAACGGAGAGAGGTGAAGCGCTTCTGAAAACGTCTTGCCTAGAAATGGTTTCCTACTCAGATGTCCACAAAGGGAAATAAGGAAAGACAAAGAATCACATAAAGAAGATGATGCCAATGTTCAAACACAGTCAGTGGGACAATCGGGGACAATTAGGTGGCCAGAAATTGGTTCAGAGGAGATGTGGTATGTTTTTAATTGTTTGTGGCTGCTAGTGTGTTCTGCAGGGAAGCTGACAGAGGGGGACAAAGGGGTCTATTGTCCCGGGCCCAGGGAGAAAGGGGGCCCAGAATTGGGTCTTCATTGCATGATACGTATTGGGTCGGGGGCCCATTTAGTTGACTTTGTCCCGAGCCTGGCCAAAGCTGTCGGCGACCCTGGTGTTCTGTGCCAATCGTACCAAAGCAGCCAGGATGTGTGTGTGTGTGTTTTTTTAATCTGTGCAGACAAACTCATCCTTCCCAATTGAACGTCTTTGTTTGAGACAGTCCCACTTGCTCATGTTCCCACATTCCAGTGCACCCTGCGGAGGGCCTGTCAGTGTGACAAGCATGGAGGATGAGTTGGAGAGAAATTGGTTCAGAGGAGATGTGATATATATATTTGAATTATTGTTTGTGACTGGTGTTGTTCTTTGTGCCAATCGTACCAAAGCAGCCAGTGCAGACAAACTCATCCTTTCCAATTTATTTGAGCTAGTCTCACTTGAACGCATTTGTTTGAGACAGTCTCACTTGAACGCATTTGTTTGAGCCAGTCTCACTTGAGCGCATTTGTTTGAGACAGTCCCACTAGCGCATTTGCTTGAGACAGTGTGCATTTCTCAAAACCTAGTGCGCACACTTCCAAGTGCATCAGCCTAATTAGTCACGCCCAGTGTTTGGATACTTTTTGGTGAACTCTACGGAGCATCCAATCACTGGGTATGACTAATAAAGATTATCCAATCGCTGGGCGTCACTAATTAGGCTGAATACACTTGGAAGTGTGCACACTAGGTTTTGAGAAATACCCAGTCTCACTAGCTCATGTCTCCACATTCCAGCGGAGAACCTCATGCTCCACAGGAGCTGTCAGCCGCCACATAATATTGTCCAAGTGTTTTAGTGGACCAGTGATTTTGTGTTGTGTTTTTCAGCTTCTTCGCTTGTCAACACTGAATGAATGGTGATACCAGTACAGTCCTTTTTATGTCATTATATTCAGTCTTGTTTGATGTTTCATTTGCCATCAACGTGCTCTTGTTCTCTCCCCAGACAAACTGCTACTACCATGGGAAGGTGGAGGGTCACGCATGGTCAGACGTCGGCCTCAGCACATGCTCAGGACTCAGGTGAGTGCAATAAGCTCAGCTTCACAGGGCCTCACCACACAGCTGCAGCTTCACAGGGCCACACCACAGCTGCAGCTTCACAGGGCAACACCAGAGCTGCAGCTTCACAGGGCCTCACCACAGCTATACGCTCAGCTTCACAGGCCCTCCTCACCGCTGTACGCTCAGCTTCACAAAGCAACACCACTGCTGCAGCTTCACAGGCCCTTACCACTGCTGTACGCTCAGCTTCACAGGGCCTCACCACAGCTATAAGCTCAGCTTCACAGGGCCTCACCACAGCTATAAGCTCAGCTTCACAGGCCCTTACCACTGCTGTACGCTCAGCTTCACAGGGCCTCACCCAAGCTGCAGGTGGCATTTCCTCTGCATGGTCTTTGCAGTGATGGCAATCTAAAACCATATATTTATTTTAACTTGTCCAATTACCAGTAGATTCTAAGACCTCCACAACTCTTTTGTTAAAGGGGTTGGGGAGCCAGGTCACCTGAATTTATCGTAGGCTACAGGTGTAGAAGAATGCGGCTATGCATTTAAGCTTGCTCATCAGTTTATTATTATCTCTTTGTTATGTTACGGTCTGCCTGTTCAACCCCAAAGCCAGGCAGAAACTACATCTGAAACTAGCCTGGCTTCGTAGTCACTGCAAACAGACTCGCAAAACACATCCCCCTTAAAGTGATACTGTTCTATTTTTGGAAATACGGTAAGCTCATTTTACACCTTCCTTTGAGATACATAAGAGGGTTTTACCGTTCTCCTGTACTTTCAACTATTTCTAGTTATGACAGTGCAAATTTTGTCTTCAAGCTAAAAGTTAACATTGAGTCCTATGAGACCAGTTAGCCGCGAGCTGGTCTCATAGGACTCAATGTTAACTGCTAGCATGAAGGTAAAATTTGCACTGCCATACCCAGAGCACGGTTGAAAGTATTGTACAGGAGAACGGTAAAACCCTATTATTTAACTCAAGGGGAGATGTAAAATAAGCTTATTTCCAAAAAATGGGACAGTATCACTTTAAGTCATGAGTGCAGAGGTATTCCCTCATTTGAACCGCTGCCCAGCCTTAATCACTAACAGGAACGGAGAGGAAATGTGGAGAGAAACACTGCAGATGCCACATGACTGGAGAGAAACACTGCAGATGCCACATGACTACAGAGGTGTATACAGTGCCTTCAGCCAGGGGACAAAGGGGACAGATGTCATGGGCCCGGCAAAAGCGGCCCTGACTGCAAATGCCACATGAGTCCAGAGGTCAACACCAGAGCTCTACGCTCAGCTTCACAGGGCCACACCACAGCTATACGCTGCAGCTTCACAGGGCAACACCAGAGCTATACGCTCAGCTTCACAGGGCCACACCTGTGGTGCGTTTCTCGAAACCATGTTGCTAAGCGATTCCCATTGGCAACTACCCAAGTTGCTAGCTGGCTAACAACTACACTTTCGAGAAACGCCCCACAGAGCTACAGGTGGCAGTTCGTCTGCCTGGTCTTTGCAGTGATGTCAATACGAAACCGTATCTTTACAAGTGTAGAGGAATGTGGTTAGTAGTGGTGTGGATCGGCACTGCCCTCACGATCCGATTCGATCACGATTCGGGAGGTAGTAGATCCGATTCGATTCGATTCTATTAGATCCAATCCGATTCGATTCAATTCTACAACGCATTGCAATGCATTACATTTCTCCTGAACGCAAAGCAAATGTTCAGCCATGATGAGGAAATACAAGTAGTCAGATACTGAGCAACAATTTATTGGCTGTTTTCTGTATCAGTCTGTATCAGTCTTGCAATGTTTTGAAGTGTTTTTATTTAATTTAACATTCATTTGCTCCCGAAATATCCATGGAAGTAATTGAAACTTAAAAAAATTGCCGGATTGATTCTGGAACTTGCCGGATCTGGATCTGGATCGTCCATGCCCCGGATCGATTCGGATCGCCGAATCGATCATTGTTGACACCACTAGTGGTTATGCATTTAAGCTTACACATCAGTTTATTATCTTTGTGTTATGTTACGGTCTGCTTGTGCAACTCCAAAGCCAGGCACACATTTTACTACATCTGAAACTAGCCGTGTTTCGTAGTCACTGCAAACAGACTCATAAAACACATCCCCCTGAAGTCATGAGTGCAGAGGTATTCCCTCATTTGGCCCGCTGCCCAGCCTTAATCACTAGCAAATGAGGAGAGAAACACTGCAGATGCCACATGACTGGAGAGAAACACTGCAGATGCCACATGACTGGAGAGAAACACTGCAGATGCCACATGACTGGAGAGAAACACTGCAGATGCCACATGACTGGAGAGAAACACTGCAGATGCCACATGACTGGACGCGGTGTGACTCTTACCATAGTGGTGTAGTACCGTACCATAGTACTATAGTAACCATAGTAACCATAGTGGTGTAGTACCGTACCATAGTACTATAGTAACCATAGTCACCATAGTGGTGTAATACCGCACAGCCACTGACAAAACTGTCGGCCCTGCTATCAAAGTGGCGCAGAGCACAATATTGAATTATTATTTGTGATTCTGTGCTGTGCTGTGTGTGCATGTGTGTGTATGGTACAGTATGCACAAGTGAATTCAGTACTGTATGTGTGTAAGTGTGTATCTGAGGAAGGAATTCCCCCTTAGCTCCATAATGATATCCAGTGTTGGCAGAATAATCATTTGCACATGTCAGGGAGAAATAATCACCCAGATGAGATCATATTAATGGACACCAGCAGGAATTTCCTCATAGTGAAGCCAATAGATGTCCTCACCACCAAGAGCTTTTGTGTTGCTCTTTGTTAGATTTTCATTTCTGAAGACCAAAGACCAAAGCATTGCTGTTTCTTTGTAGAATTGTTTTCCTGTAGTTTTCTGATTCTTCAATTTGACAAATGTGGATAGTTCATTTTGAAGAGACCTCTGTTATACACTGCGTTGGCCAAGACAAATTTCGTACCATTTTGGTTGGCAGCAGCTGATCTTCTGGGGTTTTTGAGGAAGTGATGAGGTCTACTAAAAACCCTGCAATTTAGCTCCGTCTCAGAGAAGATGTCACTTTAAATCACACTGTCCCACTCCGAGTGTGAGAACATATGCAGCTAAGCACTCTCACAACCCCTAAGAACTTGAAAAACGGATATTATTCATTTGCCAAAATATGCACTTAATGTCGTCCTTCTGAGTAACAGTGGGGTTGGATGAGGTTATGACTGTCTGGCCTGTCTGATGTCCTGTGATTCATGATGCAAATAAGAACCACATTAGAGTTTTTACTGTGGCAAATAAGAACTGCACATTAGGGTTTTTACTGTGGCAAATGTGCTGTTGTATTGCTCACACTACCATTGACTTGTCAGTACCCGGTGACGCCACAGTTTTTGGCTCAGCCCTTTCCGAGATATGAGCTAAGGCATTCTGATGGGGGCAAATTTTGTTTACATTTTTTTTTTTAAATGAACATAGACCTACTCCAAGTATTTTCCCAAAAGGTATCGCTGTTTGCTAGCTGTCTGCTGATGTTGCATAACCGCATGGATGTTTTTGGGAATAAATAAAAATGTTTTTTTTGAAATGTAAACAAAAGTTGCCCCCATTAGAATAGGGCTGAGCCAAAAAATGCGGCGTCACCGGGTACTGACAAGTGAAGGGTAGTGTGAGCAGTACAACAGCACATTGAAATTGGCAGGAGTGCTCCTTTAAGGGGATGTTGCTGTGGCAAATGGGGAATGGTGTACTGTGTAATGTTACAAGATTTGACACCAGCTCTTTTCATTTAAAATCATTTAAAAATGTTATTAAAATTCATTTTGTAAATGAGAAGTTAGCTGTTAACCGTTTTCTACAGAACTACTGGGACGCAATTTGGGGCCTGATCACCCCTGACTGGGTCGCCTGGGTGAGAGGGCGTATGATGTTGCGAGACCCAAAACACCCGATGACCCCAGAATACATCACTGATGATGCGTCCCAGTGCATCCATAAGGTGTTTCCAGTGTTGCCAGATGTGTCTGATCAAATCCCACCACAAAAGGTTCTCGAAAACTGCCAAAATGCGCTAAATTCTGCCCAAATTCAACAAATTACATTGACTTCTATGGGCCCAAAACGGCTGAAATGGCCAATTTTTCCCGTTTTTACCCACAGACGCTCATCCAAAGTAGCCCAATTGGGCGGGCACCCGCCTAATCTGGCAGCACTGGGTGTTTCTTGAATAGTAAAGCCTGCCTTTGTACCTAGATAATGTTTTTTGTCTGTGCAGAGTGATATTCCAACAAATAAACACCCACCACACCAACACTCACAAGTCTATGGTGAAGCAAAGAAGCCACATTGAAGCTAGCTGCTTTATAGCCACCCAGATATAATAACAAGACGACTTGTTAAACGACAGCAGGGGACTGTTTTTTAGTGACCCAGAAACACATACAGTAGTATAACAATATGACTTGTTTGCCACAGGGGACTGTTTTTTAGTGACCCAGAAACACATAGTATAACAGGATGATTCCTTTGTCACAGGGGACTGTTTTTTAGTGACCCAGAAACACATACAGCAGTATAACAAGACGACTTGTTTGTCACAGGGGACTGCTTTTTAGTGACCCAGAAACACATAGTATAACAAGACGACTTGTTTGTCACAGGGGACTGCTTTTTAGTGACCCAGAAACACATAGTATAACAAGACGACTTGTTTGCCACAGGGGACTGCTTTTTAGTGACCCAGAAACACATACAGCAGTATAACAAGACGACTTGTTTGTCACAGGGGACTGCTTTTTAGTGACCCAGAAACACATAGTATAACAAGACGACTTGTTTGTCACAGGGGACTGCTTTTTAGTGACCCAGAAACACATAGTATAACAAGACGACTTGTTTGTCACAGGGGACTGCTTTTTAGTGACCCAGAAACACATAGTATAACAAGACGACTTGTTTGTCACAGGGGACTGCTTTTTAGTGACCCAGAAACACATAGTATAACAGGATGATTCCTTTGTCACAGGGGACTGATTACACTTGAAGATACCACTTTCGTGCTGGAGCCATCGGGGGACCTCCTCCACTCGTCCGTCCATCGTGTCTACCGCGGAGAACACCTCAACCTGACCCTGGGCTCCTGTGGACACGGGACCAACATCTCACACCCCTTCAGGATGGACACACTCCGGGACACCAGCAACTCAATACACAACCTCAGCACCAGGGTAAGAAGAGTTGTCCTTAACAACTTTATATGTTGCCAAAACATATTCAGGCTATTGTCAATCCACCCATGCAGTTTCAATCAGTCAAGTCAAATGAATTTGTCCCTCAAAGGGAAATTAAGTGTTAAGAATAATACACAATACTGGGGGACGCTGTGGCGCTGTTGGGGCTTGCATGCCCACGGGGACCCCGGTTCGAGTCCGGCCAGGGTCATTTCCCGATCCCACCCCGTCTCTCTGCCCCACTCGCTTCCTGTCACCATCTCAGACTGTCCTATCAAATAAAGGCATAAAAGCCCCTAAAAATATATATTTTTTAAAAAAAAGAAAAAAGAAAAAAATAACACACAATACTGTACACAATTAGGCAAATACACAAGATATGTAAAATCAACTCAATGGAAAATGCTCAGTGGACCTACATGCTCCCCAAGCCCCCAGCTTTACCTTCTCATCTTTAAAGGGACACTGTGTGAGATTCTTAGTTGTTTATTTCCAGAATTCATGCTACGCATTCTCTAATGTTACATTTTTCATGAATACTTACCACCACCATCAAATTCTAAGTATTCATTATGACTGGAAAAATTGCACTTTGCATACATGAAAAGGGGGATCTTCTCCATAGTTCGCCATTTTGAATTTCCAGAACTAACCATTTTTAGCTGCAAAAATGACTGTACTTGGACCATACTAGAAAATATGAGTTTATTACTTAGTAAACTTTCATGTAAAGATCAAATTTGGCAATAGGCAGCCCAGTTTCAATGAGCAGCATAGTTGCAGTACCTTTTTTGACCATTTCCTGCACAGTGTACCTTTAACACTGTGAAATGTAACACTCTGACATTGAACTTTAACTTCAACACACATTGAAAAAGTTCCAAACGGAGGGAAAGAATTCTGCACCAGAGCACTACCACCTTAATCTGGCTACTCTGGTCGCGTTACATCTTCTTACCTGCTTTGTCTCCTTTTGACATGTAAAATCAGATTTTTAACAGATGTTGTATCTTAAGTGTGTGGTGGGCCCCACTTACTTTCACAAGTTCCCAAGACAAGACCTGAGACAGCGATGTCAGAGCAGTAGAGTTAGTAAATCAGACAGACTCAGATAAGCAGGATCAGCAGCGCTGGTCTGGAGATTCTCATCGCGGTGGTGAATGGCCGCGGGGCTCTGGGAGATCAGACTTTGATTTATCAGCTGAACAGGACATCCCACGCCCCCTACCCCCACCCCACCCAAGATGGAGCTGATAGCTGGAAGAGAGTGGGTGTGCTTGTGTGTGTTCACATTTGACTCAGTCGGTAGACTGAGGTGTCTGCAGCCCCTGCACCACTTCCAATGGAAATTATATTTAGAAGGGGGTACAAGCTTGTGTGCATGTGTCCATCTAACTGGATAGAGTGGTTATAGACTGAGCTGTCTTCATATCGCACCTCTCTGGTTATAGACTGAGCTGTCTCCATATCGCACCTCTCTGGTTATAGACTGAGCTGTCTCCATATTGCACCTCTCTGTTGGAGTTCATACTGTGGGTGTGTGCCCCTTGTGTGCATATGTGATTAGATAGATGTCTGCATACATTGAAAGCATTGTTTGGCACTGATGATGGTCTGAAGGACCGAAAACGTTTTGCACTTCACTGGGTAGCACCTTCTTTATTTTCCTTAGGCATTAAAATCATTTATGTATCGGCATCAGTGGTGTGCGAGTTCCTCTTTGCTGCTTCATTGCATACATTGAAAGAAAATCTTACATGCGCAAATTGAAAAGTATTGTATAGGCTGCTGCCTGCGTGTGTGCGTGTATACCTCTGACTGGATAGACTGATAGTAGACTGAAGTGTCTGCATATTGCACTGTTTGGATGCGTCTGAATTTTTTGCATGCAAACCCACCCATGGGTGTTTGCGAGCACACACTCCAAACGAAACCAATTACCCATCTTGATTGTCATTGGGCGCAGCAGATGATGAGTGGACTCAGCTCCTTTGTCTGGCTCTGGTTTGGTTTGCCAAAGAGATGTGAGACATGTGAGAGTCTGTTGTGTCTTCGTCCTCATTAAGGCCTGATGAGTCAGCACAGTTCAATGCAGGCCACCCAACACACAGAGAGGTCTCTGTGATTTATAACGTCCTTCAAAACGTGTCTTTAATTGCTTTAAGAGTTATTTATGTCATCCTGTCTCTCATTGCATCTGGCTTTCTTTATCTGATGACTCTGACTCTGGAGTCAACACAGTATTGTTAGCTAGAATAAACGGGTCATGACTGGTGTAAAGCAACAATAATTCATAGAAGCAGATGTTCATGTTTTACTCATTTGTATTAGGCAATGTAACTTTTAGGTATATACTGTACAGCAAGGTCTTCAATTGTTTTTACTCTGAATCTAGCATCTCAATATGTTTTAATAGTTGTTTGTGAAACATACTGTAGCTATAGCCATCGTGTGCTTGTGAATTGAATAGTATTTTATAAGGTTGCTGCTTCATATATGAAACTGCCAGTGAGAGAAGTGACCTTGAGGTTAGGAGGGCTGTCATGATACCAGGGGAGGTTCCAGACATTTATTCTTGGGGTGGCAAAGAGGTGGCGAAATGTATTTCAGGGGGGCATGCTCCTACACTAAGGGAAAATGATAAACGCGATATAATCGACACACACACTTATGTGATACAGTGAATCCCTTAAAGTGAAACCCTGCAACCTAAAGTTCTATGTCTGAAATGATGTCAAGCATTAAGGCTATTGGTCACAATCAGGGCTCTTAATTGGGGTGGCAAATCATATTTCGGGGGGGGGGGCAAATGCCACCCCCTGCCCCCCCTTAGAACATGCTGTGTGGAGGCTTGGAGATGTGACACCTTGGCACAACAGGATCCATGGCAGCTTCTTGTCGACTTCTGTCATGATAACAGGAGCCCCACTTCCCTAGTGTGGATAACTAAAGATAGACCACCCCCCTCTCTCTCTACCTCCCTGTCTCTCTCTCTCACACACACACATGCACACACACACACACACACACGCACGCACGCACGCACGCACGCACGCACGCACGCACGCACGCACAAAACTTAAACTTAATGCGCACGCACACACACATGCACGTGATACAGTACACACACGCACACATGCAGGCAGGCATGCAGGCAGGCAGGCAGGCACACACACACACACACACACACACACACACACACACACACACACACACACACACACACACACACACACACACACACACACACACACACACAGTGTGTGAATGACTAAAGATAGGCTCAGCTGTGGTGTGCAGACCTCCAGAGATGGTAATTTGAACATACTGTAAGACATCACACACAGTACAGTACAGGCTGTAAATAGAATTCAAGAGGCGCCCATTCATGTTCTACTGTACTGCTCTCTCTTGAGGTAAAGGTGTATCATGTTCTACTGTACTGCTCTCTCTTGAGGTAAAGGTGTATCATGTTCTACTGTACTGCTCTCTCTTGAGGTAAAGGTGACTGACTCTGTGGTCAGATCACACACATCAAATCAAGAGAGCTGGGGAATTGGATGTGAGGAATTGGGGAATTGGGCTGGGGATGTGGGGAATTGGGCTGGGGATGTGGGGAATTGGGCTGGGGATGTGGGGGGGATGTGGGGAATTGGGCTGGGGATGTGGGAACTGGGGATGTGGGGAATTGGGGTGGGGATGTGGATGTGGGGAATTGGGGTGGGGATGTGGGGATTTGGGGATGTGGGAACTGGGGATGTGGGGAATTGGGGTGGGGATGTGGGGATGTGGGGAATTGGGGAATTGGGGTGGGGATGTGGGAACTGGGGATGTGGGGAATTGGGGAATTGGAGTGAGGATGTGGGGAATTGGGGAATTGGAGTGAGGATGTGGGGAATTGGGGAATTGGGGAATTGGAGTGAGGATGTGGGGAATTGGGGAATTGGGGAATTGTGGTGAGGATGTGGGACGCACTGCTGAGGTGAAGCGATTCTCAGACACAGAAGATTTAAGAATCAGTTCTTTCTAGCTCTCTTTGAGAGTTCAAAACACTGTATTTGCAGGATTATGTAGCAAAAAATGTATGTAAGCTTCACATGCACACACGCAGGCACACATACACGCATACACGCACACGCACACGTACACGCACACAGGCTGAAGCATTCTCCCCTACTTTGATTGTGATATATTTCTACACTGGACCACCACTGCTGATAACTCAAATGTTTTCCAGATTTGGTGTCATGACAGTAACCGGATCAATAAGTAATTCAAAAACATGGGCCCACGTCCTGCAGTGTATGAGCCAAAACAAACAACCGCTGCTTTAGTCCATTTCATACACATGGTGTTTCCTTTCCAATGTCTTCCCCAATCCTCAAGCAAGCAATGTTGCCAAAAAACATTGTACTGTAAAGTATTTTTAAGCATTTTGTCATGGCTGAAAGCACTGTCGAAGGAAAACAGGGATTGTGTTGTGCTCTGCTACAAAACAAAAGAGTTCTGGCTCATAACCGTGTTAGATTAAAGATGTTGATGTCAACAACAGGCCGGATTTATGGGCAGAGTGAAAGCCTAAGAGCCGTTTTCTGGAAGGGCCTTTAGTGAATAATTGCCCAGTGAGCATGGGATGAGCGGGGTGCATTTCCAAGGAGGATGGACATGCCATCTCAGGAGTAAATATAGCTCAGGCTCCCCTATTGTCAAGCTGGTAGTAGTTTTACTTTGTCTGTGTTGCGCATGCTTTTGGGGTTTTAGTTTTGTAGATTTACATCACATCACATTACATTACATTACATTACATTGCATTTGGCAGACGCTTTATAACCAAACATATACAGAACAACAAGTGCAGTTGCAAAGAGGGGTTGGGTTTTTTTTTTTTTTTTACTAGATGTACCTCTAGTCCTCCAGGCCTGCCTGAGTGGATTTGATTAAATGACATCTAATGTGCCATTTTTTGTCCCTCTAATATTGTGTCTGTCTCTGCCTTTCTTATCCCTGCCTTTCTTATCTCTCTCTCTTCCTCTCTCTCTCTCTTCCCTCTCTCCCCCCCCCCCTCTCTCTCTCTCTCTCTCTCTCTCTCTCTCTCTCTCTCTCTTCCACTCTCTCTCCCCCCCCTCCTCCATCTTCCATATTCAGCACAGGAGAGATGCCCAGAGCACCACCAAGTATGTGGAGCTGATAATTGTAGCTGACAACCGCGAGGTGAGACGCTGGGAGGATGAACTCTGCTGTACACACACACACACACACACACACACACACACACACGCGCACGCGCACCCGCACCCGCACCCGCACACACACACACACACACACACACACACACACACACACACACACACACACACACACACACACACACACACACACACACACACACACACACACACACACACACACACACACACACATACCACTCTACTCTTGCTATGCCCTCTGCCTGCTCTGCCACTCTACCCCCCCAGACACGCCCCCCAGACACGCCCCCAGCCCTCTGCTCTGCCACTCTAACCCCCCAGACACGCCCCCCAGACACGCCCCCAGCCCTCTGCTCTGCCACTCTAACCCCCGCACCCCCTCCCAGACACGCCCCCCAGTGTCTCTTATCTGCTGCGGAAATGCTGCTTATAGCACAACCACTGATTACACACGAGTACAACCAAAGATACTGTAGGCTCCCAGTCAATACACTTGATTATATACGAGAGTAACCAGAGATAGGCTCCCAGTCAATACGCTTGATTATAGTATACACGAGTACAACCAAAGATAGCTCTCCAGTCAATACGCTTGATTACACACCAGAGCAACCAGAGATAGCTCCCCAGTCAATACGCTTGATTACACACCAGAGCAACCAGAGATAGCTCCCCAGTCAATATGCTTGATTATATACATGAGTACAACCAACGATAGGTTACCAGGCAATCCCCTTGTTTACACACGAGTACAACCACAGATACTGTTACAGCCATTTTGATACTTTTTATGTTTTGGCCTTATAAGATAATATTTTGGGTTAAATATAAGATATTTGATTATTATGTGGAAGATTAACCGAATGATAGTGGATGGATTATGTTTAGTTTTTGTTTTTATGTTTATTACTTTAAGTGACGGGTGACCTTTTGGGATGACGTCATATGTCATATGGCATTTAGCCGGGTTTTGGGTTGTTTGGAGTTGAATGGGGAAACGCAGCCCGGTCTGTTACATTATTTCGACCGTACTCACTTAATTCTATCATTGTTTCATATTACTTTTGTTTAGTTGGACTGTCTTCTTTATTTTAATTGAGGTTTCATTCATGACTTTACCATTTTGGACAACAATAAATACTTTTGCACCGTAAGATTGAGGAGTGCGAGTACTGAATCCCAGCCGAGGCCTAGTGCTTCTCCTTTCCTTGGAACATCGAAAATTGCACTAACAAAAGTCGAAATAATGGATTATTGGATTTAGAAAACTGGAACTGTGGACTAAGCTACCTCGACATCCGATACTTGGTGAAGCTCATCAACCGTGAGTAAAACGGGTTTAAAACAACGTCGGCCGCCGAGCCACCTGTGTAATGCGGAAGCAAGCTGGAAACAAAGTTGTGGATGTGCGTAAAGTGTTACTGGACTGTTGTGGTGCTTGACATTGGGCTTGTAAATGGCAAATATGGAAGTGGAAGTGCAAGATGTGAACAATGGGCAAGAAGCAATTGAATTTGAACAAGAAAAGAAATTGTATAAGTTGATTAGAAGTCGGCGTGGAAAGTTGAGTGTGTTAACCAGGAAGCGCAGCAAAATCAATGCACTGATCGAAGCCGGTGACCCCTCGGATGAAGTTAAAACAGCACTTGAAAGCTTCGTGTTATTTTTGGATGAGTTTGGCCAGGTGCACGAACATGTACAATCTTTGTTGAGTGAGGATGAAAGAGAGGACGATCACACGGATTGGTATTGGCCCAAAGTAATGAGCTTCACTGAATTTGTAAAAGGTGTTGAAATGTGGCTGAATGCTGACGATGTGGAAGTGAATGAGGTTGAAAAAGTGAATGTTTGTGAAACAGAACAGCAAACAGAAGTAACTCATGAGCATGAAACCTTGGTCTCCCCACATGACAGCGTCTCACAGGTGGCGGCAAAAAGGTCACCAAGTGAAGTCTCCAGTCGGGGCAGCAACGCTTCCAAAGCGCTTTCGGATACGCGCGTGGAGCGCGCTCAATTAATGGCGCAGACTGACGCGCTTGACAAAGAACTCGAGTTAGAGGTACAAGCACTGAAAATACAAAACGCAAAAAAGAAACTCGAACTTGAAACAAAAGTGGCGCAAGCCGACGCTAAAATACAAGTCCTGCAGGAATATGAAGCGCCGCCTGGTGCTCATTTCACAACGCCGTCTGGTACCTCAACTGAATACATAATTCCAACCACCAAAGGAAAAGACAAAATAAAACAACTCCCTCAGCACAGCTCCACAAGTAAAGTCAAACTCCGTTTCAGTCCAACAGTCAAATCAGAACAAAACTCAATATCTTTAAATGCCACTAAACAAATCCCTGCGCAGAAGGCGCAACACAATGCACCAAACGACACCAACTTTCTCGAGGTGATGAAAAAACAAAACGAAATAACAGAAATGCTGGCAAAACAAAACATGTTATCACAATTACCACAAAGAGAAATTCCTGTTTTCCATGGTGACCCACTTCAATACAGAACATTTATAAAATCAATCGAACAGACCATCGAAACCAAAACAGACAATATGCAACAAAGGCTTTACTTCCTGGAACAGTACACATCTGGAGAGGCAAGGAACCTGGTCAGGAGCTGTTTCCACTTACCACCGGACCAAGGCTATAAGGAGGCCAAAGAACAGCTGGAGTGGCATTTCGGAAATCAAATAAAAATCTCATCTGCTTACCTGGATAAGGCATTGACATGGCCACACATCAAGGCTGAGGATGCAGCAGCACTGAGGTCATATGCAATATTCCTCAAAACATGTCACAATACAATGAAAGAAATGAACTTCACCTCCGACCTGGAAACACCATCCAATTTAAGAATTCTCGTCTCTAAGCTACCATTCAGACTCAGAGAGAAATGGCGCACTGTTGTCAGTAACATATATGACAAGCATAAACAAAGAGCATCTTTCAATGATCTACTTGCATACATTGACAAGCAAGCACGCATCATGCTGGACCCAGTTTTTGGAGAGTTACAGACCACGCCTGACTCAAAACAAAGGAAAATGCCCATCGACACAAACAAAACAAGCAGCTTTGCCACTACTGCCACACCAATAACTGGACAAACAAATACACCTCTAACAAGTAAACAAAAAAACCCAAGTGCACTTACAGTCCCATGTCCGTTCTGCAACAAAAGCCACCCCATGACTATGTGCGACAGTTTCAAGTCAAAACCAAATTATGAAAAGGTACAGTTCATGAAGGATAATGGATTATGTTTTGGATGTGTGCAAAAGGGACATCTAAGCAGGGATTGTCAGCAGCGCCTGCAATGCACAACCTGCAACAAAATGCACCCAACCATCTTGCACATACCAAGCAATGACAACCAAAGTGAACCTCAAGCTGAAGAAAGTTCAGACTCTGTCTTGTCCATGGCAACTGGAAGCAATACTGGGGCCGGCATGTGCGCTCTGCCTATCGTGCCTGTCAAAGTTAAAATGGAAAACGGAACTAAGTGCGTTGAAACATATGCATTTTTGGATGCGGGGAGCTCGGCAACCTTTTGCACGGAGGAGTTAGCCAAAAAGCTCACCGCCCCTGGAAAAAGAACAAAGATCAAATTAAAAACAATAAATCAAGAAAAAATCACGCCCACCACCAAAATCTCTGGAATGGAAGTAGCTGCATTGGACTCTAACACTTACCTCAAACTCCCAGATGTTTACACACAAACACAAATTCCTGCAACACACCACAACATACCAAAGCAAAAAGACATAAAGCCATTCTCATATCTGAAGGAGGTTGACATCAAGTCCATCAATGCCGGCATTGGGCTTCTGATAGGTATCAATGCCCCAAGAGCACTAGAGCCTCACAGGGTCATCAACAGCATTGGCAGTGGTCCTTCTGCTGTCAAATCGACGCTGGGCTGGTTCCTGCTTGGCACAATATGCTCAGGTGAGAATGCAAGATGTTCTAACAGTATGGAGAACAGGAAAGCGGAACGACGGACAAACCCCTCTCCTATTGAGAGCTTAGGTAAGGCAACCTTATGTGGCACATCACCCATAGCCTCTCTTCTGCGCCAAGACCGGCCAAATGGGCCAGAAAAGAAAGAATGGTGTGCACTGGCCACAGCAGCCTCACCAGTGGGATCCCGCTCTGCTACCAAACTGCTCTCTTCCCTATGGTCAACAAACACAAAACCAGCTACATGGAAAGACACACTAAGAGAAAGGTGTGATGGAAAGAAAGAACAAAATTATGAAAAACTGGAATGGAAATGGACAAATTCAAACAAATGTGGTGGTCCCAAAACAAAATGGAAAGCAAATCCTTTACACAAACTGAAACCTGGAACTGGAAGTGGCATTCTAAGATAAAGCAAAGACCCAGGATGACTTATCCAGTCATCAAACAAACCAAACTACTTCGTAACCCCCCCCCCCAACTTTTTAGAACCCTCGCTTGGCTAGTTTAGTAAATATGAATCATGGAAGAAGAATATGGAATCTGGAAATTATGAAAAAAGAAAATGTGGAAAAATAAAACATGGAAACTTTGGAAAAAATGGATTCAATGGATTAAATTCCCCTTATGCTTAAGTTAAATGAATACAAATGGAAATGGAACAGATCCCATAGATCCGCCTTGCCCCAAGTCAATTATGGCCCCTGCAATAAGAAATGCAAAGACCTAAGTTGCCCCTTTTTTACTTTGATCTGAACCTGCAGGTTTCTCTCTCTATTTCTCATTCTTTCTCTTTTATTCGACTTGACTTGACTTGACTTGACGTTTCTCTTTCCCTTTCTCTCTCTCTCTCTTTTCTGTTTGTAGAACCCAACGCAACAATTTGGAAAGGCCCATAACTAAGTTGTGCCTTTTACTTGAATCTGAGTGAATTCAAGCCCCTCTCTCCTTCCCCCTCTCCTTCCTCCTCCTCCTTTTTGTTTATTTGTTGTTTTCCTGGAAATGGGTTATTTACTTTATGAATGCAAGGCATGGAACATGGAAATTGAATGAAAATACTTGTTTTGAGGTCTTATGATGGTTTATTACAACGTTATTACATGGTCATTGAAGTATGGTTTATTGATTGCTGGAGTATATGGTTGGTGCATGACATGCATATGAATTCCTAAGTTGCTGATTATGATTTATGCATGAAATGATGGACAATTGCACTTAATGTACATTAATGAGAGTCATTTGCTCTTGCATTTTTGGACCTTTTTGTCTGAAGAACTTTTTTCTTTTTTTTTCCTCATGGACTTTGAAAACAAGCGCACACGCACACATCCGCCCAAACATGCACACATGCGAATACAAACTCACAAAATATGGACATTGAAATGAACTTTGGGAATGGGTTGATGGGTATGTGATGCTATTGCTGATGCTGTGTGGATTATGTGCTATGTGTGGTTTATGTACACTGATGTTTTGTTAATGGCTGCTCCTTCTATGATTTGGTAATTTTGTTGGTTCAAAATTAGGGGCCGGTATGTTACAGCCATTTTGATACTTTTTATGTTTTGGCCTTATAAGATAATATTTTGGGTTAAATATAAGATATTTGATTATTATGTGGAAGATTAACCGAATGATAGTGGATGGATTATGTTTAGTTTTTGTTTTTATGTTTATTACTTTAAGTGACGGGTGACCTTTTGGGATGACGTCATATGTCATATGGCATTTAGCCGGGTTTTGGGTTGTTTGGAGTTGAATGGGGAAACGCAGCCCGGTCTGTTACATTATTTCGACCGTACTCACTTAATTCTATCATTGTTTCATATTACTTTTGTTTAGTTGGACTGTCTTCTTTATTTTAATTGAGGTTTCATTCATGACTTTACCATTTTGGACAACAATAAATACTTTTGCACCGTACGATTGAGGAGTGCGCGTACTGAAATCCCAGCCGAGGCCTAGTGCTTTTCCATTCCTTGGAACATCGAAAATTGCACTAACAGATACTGTAGGTCTCCAGTCAATACGCTTGATTACACACCAGAGCAACCAGA